>NC_047130.1:18221315-18521315 GCF_009829125.3 Periophthalmus magnuspinnatus | reverse complement strand
AGAACATCGTAGGAGCGCGCTGTTGGTGTCGTCGTTCGTTGGGGAGACCCGATCTGCGTAATTACGTCGGTCCCCTCTCGGCACGTCCGTGTACCTGAGCGAAACAAGGTGAGCGCTGGGTCTGCCGGAGCGTAACACATGTGGTGCCATCGTGCGTAATTGTAATGCCTAGTTTTAATGCATTATAACGAGCCGTTTGGTGCAGTTATACACAGCTTGTTTGGGTAATATCAGTAACGCTGGGATCTCTCTGTATAGCGCTTTTGCCACGACTAGAGTTTGTTTTTCTTTTGTAATGAATGTGCTATCGTGTATAAATAGATGTACTAGTGCTGCCTACATATGGACCTGGACAATGGACAGCTGTTGAACCGTGCATCTGCAGTTTTAGTCATTTGTAATTACCAAGTTGTGGGTGGGGACTCAGAGGTTGTGGGAGATCTTTGCGTGGGTCACTAAAGGTTGAACATTATAATTTTAGTAATTAGATACAAACAAAAAAGCCATCTCATTTAGTCTGTGTTTTATTTACATTTTGAGCAAGAATTATGAAGAAAAATGCTGCAAAGTAAATGGTCAGATATACGTAGACACTGAACACTAGAAAGTACACAGGCGCTGGACACAAACGGAGGAGAGGAGTGTCTTGCTCAAGGACACAACATTATGCAATGTTGAGAGTAGGGATTGAACTTTCATGTTTGTTGCCAAACGCTCAACTCCAACTGCTGCCACCCAAAGGTTTATGCTCCAACATGCACAAAAATACACTTTGAGCCGTTTACATTTATCCTGAAATTACTTCAAGAGCAGAAACACTATAACTGTAGTCTTATACAGCACTTTTTCAGACGCTCAAAGTCGCTTTACAGTTTTGTGCATTATTCACTCACTTTGCCACAGCTGCCCTGGGGGAGACTGATCCAAGTGAGGCTGCCACTCTGTGCCATCGGGCCCTTTGACTATGACCAACACTCACAACATCACATTCATGTCACCCAATGGGTGTGGAGTGTCTTTCCAAAGGAAACAACAACAGTTTCCGCCGCTGCTGCCTCACTGCGGCACATGGTGCTCTCCATCCGAGTAATAACCAGGCCCAGCCCTGCTTAGCTTCTGAGATCTGATGAGATCGAGCTTTAACAAGGAGCTTTGGCCACATTAATTATTCAGCACCAACTTTTCAAGCAATTTTACATTATTTAGCAGTATACCTGCGCCTGTGTGCCTGTTATAAGATAAGACTTGACACTTTTGTACAGATATCATTATGGATCCTGTGTTATAAGATACAGGCCTTGACCCTTGAAAGGCTCTATTCTCTCCTCTAATGGCACTATATTTCTGCTCCCCTCTGCAGTGCCATGTCTCTCCCTCGGACCCTGGGTGAGTTACAGTTGTACCGCGTCCTGCAGCGGGCCAATCTGCTCTCCTACTATGACACGTTCATCCAGCAGGGCGGCGACGACGTGCAGCAGCTGTGCGAGGCGGCAGAGGAGGAGTTTCTAGAGATCATGGCTTTGGTGGGAATGGCTACTAAACCTCTGCACGTGCGGCGTCTGCAGAAAGCTCTGAGGGACTGGGCCGCTAACCCCGCTGTGTTCAGCCAGCCCGTGTCCTCCGTGCCTCTGGGGGCACTACCAATGTTTAAAGTGGAAGGGACAGGGACCAGAGCGGGCAAGAGTCTGAGCAACGGGCAGCCGGGGTCTCCATGTGAAAGGTGGGTGTGGATTTGTCCCAGCATCCATGAATAGGTATAGTTACATAGATATTTTTAGTTGACACTCGTGATCCAGAGTAAAAACAGACAAACTATAAAAATATTAAAATAAAACAATAACACACCCCCGAAACTCGTAGGAGAGAACTATACCAGTGTTACCACAGCTAAGAAGTCTAGCAGATGGCACTTTAACCAATTTAAATCTATAATAAAATCACCATCTTCTGAACATAACACATCACACACAAATTATGGTAAAAATGGGAAATGGTCAAGTTTTTATATAGGGCTTTTCCGCTTTACATCAAGGAAGGGAGGGGAAGATTAGCATTAATATTGTTTATTGTGAGAATCTCCAACAAGCTAAAAAAGCTAGCTAAAAGCTAAAAAATAAAAATAAAAATGATGAAGCGTCCTAGATCAAAGTACAACACTATAGCAGTTTAAAAATGCAGCCTGTACATAATTACAAGTCTAATGATTCATATCCGTAGCATTTTTAAACTGTCTGCAACTTTAATATTTATTGTGATGTTATTGTTAATCACAGTTATTTTGGCCATGATAATCGTGACGCCAAATTTCCATATGGTCCCATGTCTAGTTACAGGTCAGATCTGTGGAAAGGTGACCCTGCTCACTGCATAAATGAAATCGAGATTAAGATTTAGTCATTTCTAATTGTTAATAATCTGCTTGGGTCTTTTTAATGGAGAGGTGGTTTGGAAAGCAGTTCAGGAAATGATTATTGACGACCATTTTTATCTGTTTTAAATGAGCCAAGAAATAGAAATGCAAATTGGGATTGATTAATACAACAAAAGGAAATAGTGATCGTTTTTTTTGTGTCATATCGCTCAACCCTAAAGCCTCCAGTGACGTTCTTCTTCTCTCACAGGGAGGACAGAGCCTGCCTGACCCCCATGCACAGCGGCAGCCCCAGGAGCCCGTGCTCTCAGCCATCTCCCCAGCCTCCGGACCACCACTACCGGGACAAACTCTCTCCCATGGACCCCCAATGGCTTTGCCCCGACCAGGATGCCAACTGCCCCTCTGGCCCAGACGAAGATACCCCCAGCCCCCCTCTCCTCTCCATCTGCGCCCTGCCCTCCGCCTCCCCCAGCTCCTCCTCTACTCTATCGGCCTGGTCGGGCGGTCAACTTGATCCGGACACAGCCAAAGCAGTGATAGAGAGTGTAGATAGACTGTTAAGGACACTACCCAGATCAGATCCTACAGAGGTGAAGACGCTGCTAAGGATGAACAAGAAGATGGCAAAGACAGTGGGGCATATCTTCAAAATGGGGGCGCAAGATGTGAACAAGGAAGAGGAGATCAGGAAATACAGTTTGATCTATGGACGGTTTGATTCGAAAAGGAGAGAGGGCAAACAGCTCACGCATCATGAGGTAATAAATGGAATGATATTTACTTAATTAGTCTGAAAGGCACTGTACCGCATTTTTACTGTCTTAAAAAAAAACTTTAAAACAAAGCTAGTTCATTTTGCAGTGGTCCAAAGTTATTCCACACTTACCTTACACATTCAGAACAACCTAATTCTTCACCAAGATGAGTTTATAAGAGCTTTTCACAGCTCTTAGACACCAGAGTGGAGTTTTGCTTTGACAACTGGCCTGCTAATGTGTACTTCCTGATTCTTGGACAATAAAACGCTTTATAATTTGATGCATACAGCCCACAGTGGACTTATTTTAACCTCTAGAGCTGCTTATCTAATATGTCAATACAATACAATACAATACAGTACAATACAATGCAATACAATACAATACAATACAATACAATACAATACAATACATACAAGGCCTTTAATATAGCATTAAGAAAGATTTAAATCATAATGAACAAACATATTAAGATTATTAAGTATTATCCAGGCTTAATAACTACTTAATTAACACACTAACCTCTTGAGTAAGTTGTTAAGTAGTACTGTATGAATGTACTTATTATAAAGTTGTATCAAAATGTTTATTACTTTAAAATACAACAAATAAAATTACGTTTGTGTGTGCATTTTAGTGAATAATTTCTAAGTATATTTTGAAAAACACATTTTTAGATCAACAGATTGTGTGTTTTTGGAGGCAGTGTTTTCAGTTGTGTAGTTGTAAGTACGCCTACTGCAGTATGGAGGGTCATTTTCATTAGTTTAAACTTTAAGTGCAGTTAAATCTTTGTACTAAAAGCAAAAACCATAAGGAAATAGTAACACCAGTAGTATTTAAAACAGCAGCAGGTTTTATAACAGTGGTACTACTAGCAGTCACAATAAATGTAGGTATTGTACTAGCAGTAGTAGTAGTATTAGTAGTATTAGTAGTAGTAGTAGTAGTAGTAGTAGTAGTAGTAGTAGTAGTACCCACTCTTCAATGCACCTGGTGGAAATAGCAGCAATATAGTAGTAGTAGTAGCAGTAGCATGAGTAGTAGTAGTAGTAGTAGTAGTAGTAGTAGTAGTAGTAGTAGTAGTAGTAGTGCAGTAGTAGTAGTAATCGCAGTAGCAGTAGTAGTATCAGTAGTAATAGTAGCCTGTCTTCTCCATTTGACCCACACTTCAATGCAGTTAGAGTAACCTGGTGTAAATACTATCAATGTAAGGACAAGTTTTGTTGTTTTAGTAGTAGTAGTGCTAGCAGTAGTAGTAGTTGTAGTAGTACTAGTAGTAGTGAAGTGGCTTTATTCAGATGACCAACATAGGGCACACTGCATACACAAATCCAAAGGTCTTATTAAACACCTCTTTAGAAAAACAAATGAAACATAATTAACTTGTTTTTTGTTCAGCTGATCATAAACGAAGCGGCCGCTCAGTTCTGTATCCGAGACAACGCCCTCCTCCTCAGACGCGTCGAGCTGTTTTCTTTGGCTCGGCAAGTGGCCCGAAAATGCGCCTACGCCTCGACCCTGAAACATGCCAGGTAACTACCACTGTTAACCTCTGCCATAGCAACCGGTTACCAACACCCCCCCTGCCGTGCTAGCCTGATTGCACCTTGAGAGTGTAATTGTTTTGATGCTGTTTATAAAATGTATTGATGAAAAACCTTGGAGCAACTCGAACATGAAAGGAATGAATCACTCAAAAACATGCGTCGTGTATTTCAGTGGATTTTAGTCGCCATTCAAGATTTATGGAAGGATTCTGGTGTAAAAGGATGATTTTGCATTTGTTTTATTAATATATAATGTATTCAGAACTATAAAACTTTCAGATCAATCAGGTGAATCTCAAGTTTGGCAGTTCAAACCCTGCTCAAATGCATGGTATTGTTGCGTCCTTTGGCAAGACACTTTACCCACGTTGCCTGGTAAGACTGTGGTGTGTGAGTTATTGGTGGTGGTCGTAGGGGCCGATGGGGCAGATCGGCAGCTTCATTTCTGGCAGTCTACCCCAGGGTAGCTGTGGCGATAGTGACTTCATATGTAGCTTAGCGCCACCTACTGTTATGGAGTGTTTCACTTGTCAAGTGCAATACTGCAATACTGAAAGGCAACTAGAGCAAGACTAGACTGAAAACCCACCTCTTCTCCCTGGTATTTAACACTAGCTACAGGACATCTTGGTGTTTTATTGTGTTTTTCCTATGTATCGTGTTATCTGTATATTTGTTTTTGGTTGACTTTTATATGAAGTCACTTTTTTAAATGTGCTATTGTAAATAAACTTAAATTGAATAGAATAAATATGTTACAGGACCAACGCAGAGGAGAATCACATACTGCCTCTGAAGAGACCAAGACACGAGGTGAGCTATAACATTTATTTATTTATTTATTTAACAATTATCAGCTTTTGTTAAATCTGTTGTCATCTTTAAATGCCGTGACACATTTCAGGTTTTGGTTCCTGAAAACTTGTCTCTTTTGAGCGTGGAAGGCCCTGAGAATCTGAACCAACGCAACGATGAAGACAGTTTATCAGCGGAGAGTCTGGACAGTGTCTCACATGGTAAATGTCACACACTTTATTAGGTTCACCTGCTCTGAATGAAATATCTCAGTGGTGTGGGGCCGGGTGTGATTGACCTGGCAGATCAGCCAATCAGATATGCATCCAAGTGTCTGGATGTCTGGATTTTGTTCATAATTTGTCGTTCATTGTATAGGCTCTATGCACAGCAGCATGCTAGCTAGCTCACTGCGTCTCAAAGCTAACAGTCACTCTTTTTTTAAATCGGAAAATATAAAATAAGCTTAATAAACTTCAAATTAGTTAAAATAAAGATTACCCCATTTTTTATGTAAAATACTTCAGTTTACAGTGTTGCTTTAATATTTATTATGCCTCAAAATTAGCATTAGCAATAGCATTGAGACACAAACATCCCTCTTTCTAAACACAGAAGTGTCCTCCATTGAAGTATTCATTTTATTTGTGTAGTGTTTAACATGTCGTCAGTGACATCCACCCTCAGCTTCCTGTCTATGTGCTATTTAAATAAACACTTGAACTTGAGAACATATATATCTACTAAACAGTTGCATTGGTGATCGTTTCATTATCACATCATTCAAATACACTTCTGTTCTTTAGATGTCGGATCGCAGTGTAACAAGTCGCCCTCTCCCCGCCCACACAACGACTCGTCCAATCACGCGAACTGGAGTCGTCACCTGATGCAGCAGACTCTGATGGACGAAGGGCTGCGATTGGCCAGACTGGTGTCACATGACCGGGCGGCCAAAATCAGCCTGGCGCCAGAGGGAAACCATACAACAGGTAAACGCACAGATCATCATTTAACAATACTAAGATATTTATAATGAAGTGGTATTGGAAAAATGTCTCATATGTTGTGTCCCCGATAAGAAACCTCATGTCCGACTGCAGTGATGGTATAAGACTGCAAAAGGAAGGGCATCTGATGTAAAAAATTTGACTGATTCGATGTGGCAACCTCTAATAAAAAAATCTCTCGAGTGTTGCAATGGAGATGTTACTACTTTGCCAGGAATATTCCATGGTGTGGCTTTAAAATAATCTGTTTTCACAAGCTTATGACGCCTCAGGTCAAGTTACATATCAGATCTGTGGAGAGGCAAGCAAGCTCAGTGTAACAATGCATGCTTTTCAGTGAATTTCTTTAGCAGTAAAACATTTGTAAATTAACACATGCAAGATAGATAGAAGTTTAATGCCATACTGGGAAATATTTCTGGCGAAGCATAGACATAACATCCCCATGGCGACAAACATGTGGTGGATTCTCTACCTACAAAGTTCCATAGTGCATAGTGGAGGCTTAGTTGGTAGAGCGTTTATCCATTTATCTGAAGGTTGGGGGTTCGAATCCCGCTCTCGGCATAAACATCATTGGTTGAGCCATGAGATCCATTGACCCACAGGTTGGCGGTTTGATTCCAGCTCCCACAGATGAATGTTGTCATGGTGTCCGCGTACACTGGTGCATGGATGTGTGTGTGAATGGGTTCGTGGTTCTTTCATGTAATGATGCAATAGTCCTGCATAAAACTATAACCATGAACCATTTTACCATCTTTTTAACTGTAAGACATTTCATAATTGCATACATTTATTTGACTACTTCAGTAATGTTGTAGTAATTGCATTTTTGTAATAGTTTTAAATGTTTCTTACACCGCAGTCTGAGAATAAACAGTCCAATGCCCCTTACTCCTGTCCCTCAGTAGTGACTCACCGATATTGTCTTGAGGTTTTGTGTTGAAAATCCCATTGACAGCGATCCCTTTAACCTTTACTCTAACAATGAATATTTGCTGGACTGTTTTGAACCAGAGTGAGTCAGGATCGCGACGCCTCCGTTTGAGACGCGTAGAAAATTACACATCTCACAATCTCACAAGAAAAAAAGTGCCCAACAACACAGTGAAGAGGAGAGGCGAGGCTAAAGCTAACTTCACATAACTGAGAGAGGCATTTGAAATACTCAGGTCCGTAGTTCTTTAGTTGTAGTTGGGGTTTTATTTTAGTCCAGGTTCTGATTTAGCTGAGTTTTAGTCCTGGTTTAGAACAGTTTACACCTGATGTATTCCTGAGTTAGTTCTGGTTAGGACCTGGTGTAGTCCTGGTAGGTTTACTCCTGGTTTAGGCCTGGTTTAGTCTTGTTTACTATTGGTTTAGTCCTAGTTTAGATCAAACCAAGTGTAATTTTATTACTTTAGAACTGGTTTTACTGCTTCACACAGTTCATCAGAAACGGAACTAAAGTGGGACTAAACCTGGACTAGAACAGGACCAAACCAAGTCTACATTTGAACGAAAGTAGGATTAAACCAGGACAAGTGTGAACATAACGTTGTTGAAATCTGGTTTAGTCATGCCATTTCTATGGTACATTTCAGAACAAGTATGGTTGGCCAAAGTGTTTTACAGGTTTAAATCACAAAAAATACAACAAAGCCATGTATTCATGTTGAGTTATAGTTTTAGTTCTAGTTTAAACCTGACTTACTCCTGGATTAGTTCTGGTTAGCACCTTTAGGACTGGTTCAGACCCAGTCGATATTGGTTTAGTCCTAGTCTAGACCTAGTTTAGGTCTAGAAATTATATGTTGTTAGGGTTAGTGTTAGTAAAGTATAGAGTTAGTAAAGTATTTTGAAATGGACAACAGGAACAGCTGGTTCTCAGGAGCAGCTGTTGGGGATGTAAAAGGTCAGAACCTTCAGAATTCACTCACTGAGCTGCAGAGGCTGCACTAGCACTGATTCATGATTATCTGCAGGTGCTGGGTTTAGGTAGTGACCATTCAGATCAGAGAGACGCATTTTAGTTTTAAACCAACTGGATTTCACTATAGAAACTGGCAACACAAATGAGAGACTCGTGTGAGGCTCGTTGTGCTTTCTGATTGGATGACTCTCTTGAACCAAAACACCAGATTATAACATAAACAAGTCCATCCTGTCCATTGTTTTTTATAATGAAGAATAAATCAGCGTTAGAATAGTTATCAGGAGAAGCTATGTTTGATTTGAACATGTTTACCTCATATATGTGGACACAGATAGGTCATGTTCTTACATCTTACATATGGTTCTTTAAGTTAATATTTGGATTTACTCTCACAATATTTAGTTATGATTTGAATAAAGGGGACCCATAATTCTCCAGGACAAGTGCAGTTGTGACAGTGTGGAAGGAGGAAGCCGAGGCGTGGGCGATCGAGGAGGGGAGCAGGGGGGAGGAGAGGAAGTGCTCTGTGGGCGGTGTGCTCTGGCGCCCCCTCCCTGTGACTGTGGCTTTGACGTCAGACCGGCGGGCGGGCGAGCATTAGCGTGGGCACAGTGGAGAGAGAGAGGGAGGGAGAGACAGAGGAGAGAGAGAGAGCGAGAAAGAGAGGAGGAGGAGGAGAGAAATCCCATGTTTGTGGAGCGTGTACTGTAAAAGTTTGAGTCTCTATTTTTATCTCACAAACTCATATTATGTTTTGAATTTTATGATATTACTTATTTATTTTATTTGATAGCTGTTAGAATGAACTGATGCTGTTTAAAGTGGCGCTATATACTTTTTTAGGTAGAGGGTCCAAAACCTTCCCTTGGAGAATGTTCCACAAAATGATATTGGCTTAGCAATCGCCATGGAAACAATGAGGTAACTCCAGCAATGATTTCAGTCCTGGAATTGCTTATGTCCGCTGAGCTAAAGGTAAAAGGTGGCTGTTAATTTGAATATGACCACTTCATGACATCACAACGTGGAACAGAGCATTTTGAGCTTTGGAGATGTTACAGACTAATAATAAAGTGTTACTCAAACATGTGTGAATGAAACAAAACACAACTCCAAGGCGGTTTTTGAGGAGGTAACAGCATTATAACATGAATTAAAGCTCACAAGAGTCAGTTTTGTGTAATAGAAGACCTTTAAGTATCAAATGTGTACTTACTATATATAAATAAGAAATACTTAATAGAATAAAATACAATACAATAGAAAATATATTTAACTACATTTGAATTCACATAGATCTATTATCCTGCATATTTCGGTAACTAATTAGGTAACTCCACCAACACATGATGGATAGGTTTATACCACTGTGAAACATTTCAGTTTAATTTAAGTTTCAATGTATTTTTGTAAAGACCAAAGTCACAGCTCCACTAAAACTTACAAGACAGATTTATCAGATGTATAAAAATATTCACATTTTGTATTTTGTGTATTGATTAAGATGACTATCTATAGCACGGGCGACTGTGGCTCAGTTGGTAGAGCGTTTGTCCACTGACCTGAAGTCACTCTCAATATAAACACAATTGGTTGAATGGTCAGATCCACTGACCCACAGTTTGTGATTCCAGCTCTCTGTTGTTGTGTCCTTGAGCAAGACAGTTAACCCACCTCGTCCCAGTGTCTGTGTACACTGGTGTGTGAATGTGTGTGTGGTTCCTTGATGTAAAGCACTTTGAGTGACTGATTCTACACGACACTACGCATTTATTTTGTATTGTGTTCATGTTAGTCTTGTGCCTTTAAGCAAGACACTTCACACACGTCGCCGGTGAATGTGTTGTGTTGTTTTAGTGAGTAACTGGTGATGTTTGGAGGGGCTGATGGGTGAGTGTTTGGGTGTCTGAAAAAACAGGAGAGAAAGAAACGGAGGAGGGAGAGGAGGGTCAAGGGTTTATGAAAGGAAAGAAGATTTTGGAGTTAAAAGATGATGGAGATAGAGAGAGAGGATGGAAAGAGAGAAAGAGAGGGTGAAATAGCAAGAGAGAATCAGAAGTAAGGAGGGAAGGTGAGAAAGAGGACAGGAAGAGAGGGGGAAGGAGAGAGATAGGGAGAAGGAAACAGAAGTAGTAGTAGAGAGAGGAGGGAAAGAGAGAACAGGCATATATACACACAGAACGAGAGAGGAAGGGCAAGGATTTATAGAAGGAAAGAAGATTGTGGAGTCAAAAGGTGATGGAGATAGAGAGATAGACAAAGAGGATGGAAAGAGAGGGTGAAATAGCAAGAGAGAATCAGAAGTAAGGAGGGAATGGGGACGAGGAGAGGGAGAAGGAGAGAGATAGGGAGGAGGAAACAGAAGTAGTAGTAGAGAGGAGGGAGAGCACAGACATATACAGACATATAGAAGGAAAGAAGATAGTGGAAATAGAGAAAGAGAATGGAGAGAAAGAGGGAGAGAAAAGGAATAAAAAGTGAGAGATTCAGAAGTGGGAAGGGAGAAGAAAGAAAGGGAGAGAAGGGGAGGGGAGAGAGGGAACAGGAGGAGAGAGTGAGGAGGGAAATAAGGGGCTATTTATACAGGAGAAAAAGCAAGAAAGAATCAGAAGTAAGGAGGGAAAGAGAGAATAAGAGGGAGAAAGAAAGAGAGGGTAGGAGAGAAAGATGAAGGGAGAAATAGAGAGGGGAGAGAGGAAACAGAGGTAGAAGAGAGGGGGGGAGGGAGGAAGAGAGAGAATAGACATACAGAGAGAGAGGAAATGAGATAAAGGAGAAAGCTTAAAAGAATAGGTAGGGAGAGGAAACAGATAGAAGAGAGAGGGGAGGGAGAAAGAGATAGAATAGATATACACAGAGAGAGACAGAGGAAACAGAGGTGGAAGAGAGAGAGAGGTAGCAGGGAGAAAGAGAGAGAATAGACATACAGAGAGAGAGAGGAAGTGAGAGCTAGATAGAGGACAGAAAAAGAGAGAGAGTGAGTGGGTGTGAAGGGCGATGGAGCCGTGGGAGTTAATTTTTGGGGCGTAGTTCTGAGTCACAGTGACACAGCTCCAGATTAAGACGGGAGTGGGCAGATTCTCCACAGTGAACAGGACCCAGCACATGTCTGAACACAGACAAACACACGCAACATTCAACGGAAGGCAACCAAAGAATTAATCAGCAAATCACAAAATACTGGAAATATTTAAATGTACACTGTGTGACTTTTCAGGCGAGGTTGTCTCGATGGAGATGTTGTTGCTTTGCCTGCAGTGTTTGATATTTTTCTGACATCATTGCGATTAGATTTGCGATTTATGTTTTAATAGTAGGATTCTGTTCAACGTTTACATTTTAAAAACTGTGGTAGAAGGTAACAAACTAAAAGTAGTAAAGTACTGTACTTAAGTAGAAATTTTAGGTACCTGTACTTTTACTTAAGTACATTTTACAGTGTATACTTTTACTTTTACTTTGCATTTGAGAGCAGTATCTGTTCTTTCTACTTCACTACATTTGTAACTGGACTGAAAAGTAAAAAGTACTTTTCATATGATTTGAGGGAGTATTTTACCATGTTTGTGGAAACATCTGAACTAAAGTTTTCGAGTTCAAGTGTCGTCTTTGAGTAAACAAAAATAAATACACAAAATGCATAAGAAAAATAAAGAAACTGACTCATATTTTTACTGTGACCAAAATATTTCTCATTTTTTATCAGTATCACTACATTTAACACTTAAACAAATGAACACTTGCGTGAAATACTTTTACTTTTTACTCTTTAAGTACATTTTTTAATGGGTACTTAAATACTTTTACATGAGCAGATTTTTTCATGTGATACTTTTACTTCTACTTGAAATAGCAAAATTGAGTACTTCATCCAGCACTGAAAACAAGACAAAAATCTGAACTGACAAACTAAAACAATTACATTTCTGACACACAGGGAGGGCATCTGACAATTTCAGAACATGTTTGTACAGATCTAAACTACAGTGTTAACAGTTTTTATGCAGAATAAGACACTACATTTTTCTTGTTCTGTGGAGAAAATTATGACACTTCCAAAACTGCAGTGATTTGGGAATTGCACCCAATCAAATAACAATTTAGATTCAAATATGATTAATCTTGCTTCTTTAGTCCACAATATGGTTTTAAACTCCTGAAAAGTTCCATATTAAACCTTTAAAATGTGCTAACCCTGTAGTTTCGACCTCTGTCTGTTCTGAAATGTGATTCTTGCATTAGTTTGTGTTGTATTATTTTGGTCGTCTCTCAAATGTTATCTCTACTGATGTGTTTAAAATGTGCACTGCTGAATTCTTCTATTAAAACTCAAATCACAAGTATAATTACATTTGTTTTCCATAATTGCTCAGCTCTACACTGACGTCATTATCACCTGGTCACATCTGTGCAAATGAAACCTGCTGTGTGCTGTTCCCATGTGTGGGACTAGACCAAGTCTATGTCAGGACTAAACTAGGACTAGACCAGGCTAAACCAACTTTACATCAGGACTAAACAAGGACTAGACCAGGACTAAACCAAGTCTACATCAGGACTAAACCAACTTTACATCAGGACTAAACAAGGACTAGACCAGGACTAAACCAAGTCTACATCAGGACTAAACCAACTTTATATCAGGACTAAACAAGGACTAGACTAGGATTAAATCAAGTCTATATCAGGAATAAACTAGGACAAGACCAGGACTAAGCCAAGTCTAAATCAGCATTAAATCAAGTCTACATCAGCCCCATCAGCCCACTCAAGCATGTGGCAAACCCTCGACCTCACATGTTACATAGTGCTCCTTTAAGAGAGGGACCGCAGCAGCATACTGTACACTACAATCTGAAAACAGCCATTACATTATAACACTTTGCTTAAATCCAAACAACTAAAACTTTTTCATGTGCAGGTTAGACAGACTTTTTTATTGTACAGCGATGAGTTTCTGTGGTGGCGTTGGTCAGACCACGATGACTTCATGAGCGTGGGAGAATTTCTTGGAAAATTCCCCTGAAGCTTTAGTTTAAAAACAACTGGTTGCATCACAGACTTCTTTTTGTGTTTCAAAAGTTTTCTTAACCTTGAGTGCAGACCAGGGACAGTCACAGAATGCTTAACACAGCAATGTTTTACAGAGAGGAAGGCCTATAGTAACAACGGTTTTGCTCAAGTATGTGGAGTTTAATGAGCCGGGGGGGGGGGGGGGGGGGGGGGACATAAGAAAAAAGCATGTATTTGAAGGTATCTGAGCAGTAAAAATACACATAATTGAATAAATGTAGCACTGAAATTACAGTTCTGGGGAAAACCTCTGGGATTGGCTCTCATCCAAAATTCAGCTCCAGCAGGACAGGTTAACATGGGACAATATTATTTTTGGCATCAACCTGAGCAACTTTGCAAACAAAAAATATGTTATATAATCTGTTATTGCTGTCAAAGTGTTTTATTCTTTCATGCAAATGGGAAAAGGTAGAGCCTGTTTTTACTGTTTTAAAAGACAATTGGAAGAAAACTACCCAGAATTGTTAAGATGCATGAAATGTAAATGTTGCTGGTAAGCTTTAGAAAATCTGGAAATATTGGATCAGACCTTGGACCTCTGAAAAAAACCTCAAACAAAACAATGCACTAACATTTCCATGGCAACAAGCAGGTGCTAGACCTTTTCAATGACGTACAAAAGTCTCGAAAATTTCCTGTTTATTTTTTTCCATAGACATTTCAAAATAAATAATTAGTTTAAAGGCAGCTATACGTTAACCAATGTCCATAACTTGGATGTGTTCAGTCAAAACACATTTAAAACTTGAAATGTGACGAAATGTATAAACAAGGATTATAAAGTTTCAGAAACATCTTTACCTGATTTTTATTGCTTCAAAAATGTGAAAAATATCATTTTAAACTGAGTTTTTAAACACTTTTCACAACTGTCAAAGCCAAGACGCTGTTCAGTTAAGGCTGGACATCATGGTAATAAAAAAAGAATCATAAGCTCATTGTTGTGACGATCTGCTGCTTTTGTTAGATCACTATATTGTGATTCCCTGCTTTTCTTTTTCCACCACCCTCTCCTCCTACAGAAACAGCCGATCATTTTAGTTATCTCTTAAACACGGTATAAAAGATACAAAGAAAACATTCAAAATTGGGACCTGGCTCTAAGAAAATCGCCCTGTATTCGGTGTTTATAGTGTTTTCACCTTATCCAAGAAATAAATTATTTAAATTCTCTTACATATATAATACTGACTGTGTTCCTTTTCTCTCCAGAACACGACAACAACAGAAGAACCATCGCAGTGTGCAGAAGCAGTAGCCCCAGTGTCACCAAAGAGGAGTCTTATCATCGAGCCAAATGAACAAGGGCACTATTATAAACTCCATCTATCCATAAGAAACTATTATAAACTTAAAATCACAGATCCTGCTATGCTGTGAACATGTGCTGTATTCACTGGGGTTGTCAAAAGTATCGAAAATCAGATACTAATCAAAACTAAAACTAGTATCGAAACTAGAACTCATTTGATCAAGTACTGATTATATAAAAGTCATTGTGTCATCCTTAGTATCGAAGTCAAGTTTGAAATGTTAGTACCATGACAACACTAGTATTCACTAACATGACCACTTGCATGACTAAAATAAAAAACAAAATAGCTTTAAAAATTGTTTAAATTAGATACATTTTCTGTTAAGTTAATTATTTCCAAAACAGTGAATTGTCCATAGAGTTAAACAGGCCCCTGCCCTCTATCTGAAATTTCTACAACAAGTTAAACCCGTATTGTTGTGTGTATGATTATGTTTTCATTTGGCTTGTTTGACTTTGGTGGGGCAGTAGGTGGCAGTATAACTTTGTAAAATAAATTAATGTTTATAATGGGGCACGGTGCGGACGTCATTGTACAGTATTGTAACATATAAAAAATATAGAGAGCTTTTTGTAGATAGAGACGTGTAGATTTTGTGCAGCTGATATTTAGAGTTGTGGTAACAGATTAGCTCAAAACACAGTGTAACTACCTGCATTCGCTCATGTTCAGGAACTGTACTGTATATTATAATATTGAAAAATGTGTAACTTATATGGCTTGATTTTCAATGCAGCAGCTTCTAAGTTCAGATCTTACCCTCAGAGCAGTGGTTTTCAGTTGGCCAATCAGTGTGGTTTGGGGAATTGAACTGGTGATCTTCCCGTTCAGGGGTAATTGCTCCGTTCAAACTACAACTTATCAGCATCTCACGATGTAAAGGCTATGTTTTGGTAAAGAGGTGGGTAGTAGTCAAAAATTGTAAGTAAGAGTCCTGTTACTTCAACAATAATAGTAGTACAAAGATATTAAATTACTAAAGACATAAACTACTCAAGTAATAGTAACAGTAAGAGTAACTGTTTTGAGGTAACTTCAGGTTTGTTATTTGAAGTGAATGTAATTGGAAAGTTTAAATAATGAACAAAATCTGGTATTTTCAAACAGACACAAAAATGAGACAAACTAAATCATCTCAAATAATTTCATATCGTCAACATAAAGCTTTTTTCACTTGTGGACTTACTCAGTACGAAGTAAAAGTCTGTTGTGGGGATGAACTGACCCAGCTTTTTCAGTTCCGATACCGATATCAGTTCTTGTCGATACCTGATATTAACCAATACCTGTGTAGGGACAGAAATGGGACTTATTTCCTTAAAACACAGTTAGGTTATTACACAAGAGATCAAATAGTGTTATGTAACGGTTGTTTACCCTTCAAATAACAACTGAACAGCTTTGTATGAATAAAAGTTACAAATACTAGTTTTTCAGTATCGGCTCAGATATTTTGATACCAGTATGGGAATCTGTGCATCCCTAATTTTACTTTGTCAAATATATTACTCAAGTTGGAGTAAAAGTATGATGTCTGAAAAATCCTCTGAGAAGTACAGTTGTATTTAAAAAGTTACTGAGTAGTACCCACCTCTGTTAATATAGAAAGAAATACTCAAAGTATTGATTTTTTTGTATCTGTTTTGTAATAAAAACAACTTCTTCAAAAGTGAACAAATATAAAACATAATTTGATCGGGTAAATGTTGAGTCCAATTATGAAACCACTGCTTGTGCATCTTCCACCTTCCCTCTCGCAACCTCCAGTGACCTCTTTGGTTTATTACGTTGCAGATTTAGAGATTATTTATTTTGTTACATCATAATAAATGTTATTTTATTGCACTAAAGTGAGAGAATGGTTGTGCTTTGACTGGCAACACATGCGTCACAGTTTGGCTCCTGCTTTCACAATGATTCACCTGCGTCGTCTGCTCAAATGACACAAAAACACAATAGGATGTTTAGATTTATGTAACTACCCATCGAACACTTACATGTTATAAGAGCCAGGGGGCACCAATGTAATCAACAGGGAAAACAGGACTCCCATCTGAAAGTATGACTTCATCTCATGCTCGAATCTAAAAATCTATGTTATGTTACATTATTACTACACTGTTTACCGGTAATTTGATACAATTTTGTCTTAAGGGCCCATGTTACACTATTCTCTGATCTATGTTATAGTGATGTTTCCTCATCACAAACAGACCTGGAGTTGTGTTTTGCTTCATTCACAGATGTTTAACCACACAAATCCTAAATATTCTTCTCTCAAACTGAAAACACTCTGCTCCACCTTGTGATGTCATCAAGTGGTAATACAGGAAGATCTCTGCTGTGTTTTTAAACTCCATACACCATCACTAGAATCATTTGGATGAATTAACACCTGGAATTACCCATCTCTACCATATTTAAACTAAAATGTAGCTGTTATCTTGAAAACTACCACATCATGACATCACAAGGTGGAACAGAGCATTTTGAGCTTTGGAGATGTTACAGACTAATAATAAAGTGTTACTCAAACATGTGTGAATGAGGTAACAGCATTAGAACATGTCTTACAGCTCACAAAAGTCAATTTTGCGTAATATAGGACCTCCATCTATGTAATTTTGCTAGTAAAAAGGTTCATTAAATACACTTGCTTGTCTCCATGGAGATGTTATTGCTTTACCAGGAATGTTCCGCACTTGGGCTTTCTTTTTCATGGCCACCCTGTTTAAAATACAATACCAACAGAAAAAACAAATAAAACACAGAAGTATACGAGTCCATAAAAAACATTTCTCCAGCCCTTCTCCAAAAAGTTGCATATACACCTAATTCTTGTGACACTGTTCTTTCAATAATAAAACCTGAGACACTAACTGATGGTACCAAAAATGAGCAGCACCAGTCGGCCAGAGCATTACAAGTGAATATGATATTTGCTCGGGGGTCAGCTGTACCTAATAAAGTGTCCGCTGGTTGGAGCCTGGTTTTCCGTTGAAGTGTTTGGCAGGAGATGACAGAGGCGTCCATCGTTGATCATCTGTCACTGTCTCTAATTGGAGAGTTTCAAGTTCTATTCTTAGCTCCTGTTATTTCCTCAGTGCAGACAGCTGATCGGCACAAGGCCAGGCTGACAAACGAAACAACAAACATGCATCATACATTATGCTATATTATAAAAGGAACAAATGGGGAAGAAGTGGGAATAAAATAACTCTACTTCTGCTTGTTTATTGTTTAAAGGTTCTATATATTACACAAAATGGACTCTTATGAGCTTCAAGCCAAGTTATAATGTTGTTACCTCATCAAAAACAGACCTGGAGTTGTGTTTCGTTTCATTCACACATGTTTGAGTAACACTTTATTATTAGTCTGTCTACATCTCCAAACCTCAAAATGATCTGTTCCACCTTGTGATGTCATGTAGTGGCAGGTTTCATGTTAACAGCTCCTTTTACCTTTTGTTCAGTAGAAATGAGCAATTCCATGGCTGAAATCATTCAAATGATTTTAGTGAAAGTGTATGGAATTTTAAAACACAGTGGAGCACTTCCTGTATTACCACATGACATCACAAGGTGGAACAGAGTGTTTTCAGTTTGAGAGAAATACAGGGTTTGTGTGTTAAACATGTGAATGAAACAAAACACAACTCCAGGTCTGTTTGTGAAGGATATACTACTGTACATTATAACACAGATCAGAGAATAGTGTAATATGGGACCTTTAAAAAAACAGTTGACGAGTAATGCAAACAACTGATACTTTGTGGTGAGATTGTGCTGGGGGAGTTCTGCTTGAATGTCTATGGCAGAATGTTCAACAGTTACCACGGTGACACAATGCACATTTTTTCAGGAGCCTGTGGTCAATACGAGCGTACTTGGTCCTGTTTAGATGTTTGATTTTCAACAAAAAGGTGAGAGTAACTGAAAACTATTGGCTAATGCTAGCTAGCTTGTGACTGTAATTTTATGTGAGAGAGACTTGTTTAACAGCACAAATCAGCTCACCTGTTGTAGTTCTAACTATGTCAGTTCTTTTGTGCTGTGTTAAAACAAAACTCAGACTTAGGTCTAACTTGAGCAACAGAGAGACAGAACAGAGCCTCCAGGTAGCATCACACCCCCAGAGAATGTTGATGGTATCAGCTGCAAGGTATCAATTAACATCCAAAGCCTCATTCACACATAACTTGGCTGGAGTTGCTCCTAGTCCTCCAATGACAGCGCGAGGGCATGACTAGCACCGCCCCCTGTGAGCCGGTCCCAGAACACTCAGTCCCATTCACACATGCAGCAGATCCAGAACATTGGTGGCTCTGCTTTTGGCTCTCTGCGCTCTCTCACACAGAAATGCACTGCTGCATCGTTTAAACTGTGAGAATGGAACGTAACCATGTAACATAACCAGGAAACCAAGCTCGTAATCTGGAAACTAAACTGGTAACCAAGGAAATAGTGTGGTACTGGCAATTTTCTGGCTTTTTTCCATGGCTTCATACCTAAGCCTTCTCTGCATATTTCTAATAATTTACTCATGGGACATTTGAGTGCAAGCAGCAGCCTGTTGATAAAAGCAAAAGTTCGAATTTTCAAAATGTGAAAATGTAGGAGACGGTTGTTGAACATTCTTTACATGAGGAAAAATAACAATATGGTCTTTAGACAACTTTAGACAACCCATCAGGAGCTCGGACTCACTGCAGCACTTCAAATCACTACTAAAAACTCACCTGTTCAGTCCGGCATCCCCCCGTTATTTCCACTGTCGTCTTGTCAAAAAAGTGCTATATAAGTCTAATGTATTAGTATTATTATTATTATGAATGCAAATTATATCTGTGTATTCCCTCAGTTGTCCAGCTATGGTCCAGAGGAAGAAGAAGAGACTTGTCCAGTTTACAGATTAAATGTGGGTTTCTTCTAATTATATATATTATATATTAATATACTTCCTTTGGGCTTCACTCAGCAAGATTAAAATGGTAGAAGAAGTACCAGTAGTCAGTTTTGTTACTTAAGTAAAAATAAAAGATACAGAGGTAAGTAAAAGTAAGAGTATTACATGAAAACTTCTGCACTTAAAGGGTAAAAAGTAAAAAAGTAAAAGTAAAAAAGTATTAAATGCAGTGATATTGATTTACAAAATTATACAGATTTTGGTCAACAGGAGCAGTACAAATGAGTTTCTTATTTTTCTTATGAATTCTTTGCATTTATTTTTATTTGCTCAAAAACAATGTAAAAAATGTCAGGATGTTAAAAATAAGCCCTCACATCATATGAAAAGTACTTTTACTTTTCAGCCCAGTTAAAAAATGCAGTGGAGTAGAAAGTACATATACTGCTCTCAAATGTAGTGAAGTTTAAAAAAAAAAAAGACTTAAGTACGGTACTTTACTACCTGTACTTGTTACCTTCCACCACTGCACAAGAGTGGTACCTCTAAGTAAGTACTCCACAGAGAAAGTATATTCTAAGTCCAGGGTATTGAACCGGTGAACTTCTCATTATTAGGGATCTATCTAACCACTATGCCATATCTAAGATCTAAACTGTTCACACTGTAAGTTAGTAAGAGTAACAAACTCTCTATTGTATAGTATTTAATAGCAATTAGTAAAGTTTCAATTCACAGAAGAAAGACAACATTTCATTCACAAAATATGCAAATATATTGGTATTTGATTCTCTTCACGTTTTATATCATAATAATATAATAAACACAAATACTGGCCCATTGCACCATTAGAGAAGACATGTGCTCACTATACATACCACTCTATATCTAAAAATTACCCATATTGGTTCATTAATTCACAGAGAGAAGTTCAGTCCATGGCCCATCTCTGCTATGTGATGTGTGTGTAGAGGTGTTGTAGATACTGCCCTCTGGTGGTGGTGTTTGCAGGGAACACAGCCTGGCAGATCTCGCACATGTGAGACTGCAGAGCCACATCAGAAAGCATCAGTCCAGTGGAGGGAGTGAGGGCGTAGGTGTAAGGGTTACCTGAGGAGGGGGTCAGGGTGCCGGGTACAGGGATCTGGGTAGAAAATAACAGATAAAGATGTAAAATAGTCAGTGTCATTATCTTAAAAGGTGGAACTCTTCTTGTGGAGGGTCTGATAAGGTGGTTTTCAGATCACACTGTACTTTGCCATGAAATATCCAAAAGATAAATGCACAGATGTTGAACCTGATTATTATTGACTAGACCAAAGAACTCACAGAATTACTACAAACACCTGCATTTTAACACACAAAATGGGTTGTTATTGTTTTGCCTGGAATGCTCCACAGTATGGCATTAAACAAATCCATCTTCATGAAAGCAAGTTGTTAATGCTACCAGATCAAACTATAGCTCTGAGAGGTGACCCCGCTCATGGTCAGAGTGCATGTTTTTCAAGGTTTTTAAGCGTTTAATGCCATACTGTGGAGCATTTTAGGCAGTAGAAACAAGTAATGTAAGGTATCAGGTAATAAAATGTCATCTGCAAACAACTAACTCTACAGTCTTTTTTATGGAGGAAAATAATGCATGGAATTCATTATTAATCTCCATGGACAGAAGCAGGTGACACCACTCGGCTAAGTTACGGGTCCGGTCTGCGGAGAGGCCAGCTCGCTCACAGTTTTTCAAGCAATAAAAACAGCTGTAATTGAATACATGCAGCACAGAAGCTTAATGCCATACTGTGGAATACAGTATGGCATAGTGCACCTTTAATTAATGCTTAAAATGTGCACTTTGAACAAAATCCCAATTTGAAAATGCAAAATTTGGAAATATAATAAAAACTGCATTTGCTTGTCAATAAAAATCAAAAACTGTTCATCAAATTGTGCAAATATAGATAACAACTTACATTTTTATTAAGTGCTTCATTTTTATTAAGTGCTTCTTCACCATTATGACGAAGGCATTTATTGTACGAGGCTCCATTCGATAGGGTCAGGACTGAAGAGAGAGGCTGAGGAATGCTGAGGTCGGATTTGGGATCTTTCTTCTGGACGCTGGTATCCAAGGCCAGCTTGGACATGTCTTGTGCCAGGAGGTCGGAGAAGTTTCCCATGTTTTTGGAAGGCTCCTGAATGCCACATGGTGCTGTTGGAGTGATGAGAGGAGGGTGAGGAGTTGTATTCAGGTACTCAGGATATTCAGAGTCCAACTGTGTCATTGATGAGATGTCGTCCAGATCTCCTTTTGAGCCTCCTGGAAAGAAAGGAATTTATGCAAGATTTTTTGGTCAATAGTAGATTGGTATAAAACACAAAACAATGTATTTGTATGAAGTAAAAAAAAATTAAAAATGTATTATTGTGAAAAAATAATTAGACTTGTTTATTTATACAGAAAAAAACATTGAACTTTATGCCAGTATTTGAATAAGGACTGGATTAAAATAGGACCAAACTAGGATCACACAAGAACTTACTTTGGCAGGGGTAAACCAGGACTAAGCGAGAACTAAACCAGGACTACACCAGGACTAAACCAGGAGTAAACTATAGTGTGTGCAGAATTATTAGGCAAGTTGTATTTTTGAGGATTAATTTTATTATTGAACAACTACTATATTCTCAATCAACCCAAAAGACTCACAAATATCGAAGCTGAATATTTTTGGAAGTGAGAGAGTTTTTTTTTTTGTTTTGGCTATCTTTGGCTAACTTGTTCTTGTACCACTGCTTGAAGAAGGTGTCTTTCAGGAACTGGCAGTAGGACTGGGAGTTGAGTTTGACTCCATCCTCAACCTGAAAAGGTCCCACAAGCTCATCTTTGATGATACCAGCCCATACCAGTACCTCTCCTCCACCTTGCTGGTGTTTGAGTCGGAGTGGAGCTTTCTGCCCTTTACTGATCCAGCCACGGGCCCATCCATCTGGCGCATCAAGACTCACTCTCATTTCATCAGACCATAAAACCTTAGAAAAATCAGTCTTGAGATATTTCTTGGCCCAGTCTTGACGTTTTATCTTGTGTCTCTTGTTCAGTGGTGGTCGTTTTTCAGCCTTCCTTACCTTGGCCATGTCCCTGAGTATTGAACACCTTGTGCTTTTTGACACTCCAGTAACGTTGGAGCTCTGAAATATGGCAGAACTGGTGGCAAATGCCATCTTGGCAGCTTCACGCTTGATTTTCCTCAATTCTTGGGAAGTTACTTTGCGCCTTCTTTTTTCAACGCGCTTCTTGTGACCCTGTTGGCTATTTGTCATGAAACGCTTGATTGTTGTTGTGATCCCACTTCAAAAGCTTGGCAATTTCAAGGCTGCTGTATCCTTCTGCAAGACATCTCACAATTTTAGACTTTTCAGAGGCCGTCAAATCTCTCTTCTGACCCATTTTGCCAAAGGAAAGGAAGTTGCCTAATAATTATGCACATCTGATATAGGGTGTTGATGTCATCAGACCACACCCCTTCTCATTACCCAGATGCACATCAGCTGATATACTTAATTGGTAGTAGGCTTTCAAGCCTATACAGCTTGGAGTATGACAACATGCATAAAAAGGATGATGTGGTCAAAATACTTATTTGCCTCATAATTCTGCACATAGTGTAATGTTTATTTGTACAGAGAAGATGTTGAACTTTGTGATATTTTTGGCTTCACTTGGATAGGTCCAATAATTAAAGATATTAACCATAAAACAGGTCTATAATCTGAGGGTTAAACAGCAAATCTCGCCATTGAATTCTCACCTGTCTCCAGCTCAATGTTAAACTACATGGATTTTAAAAAGTTGTGAAGTTAGCATGTGCAGGATTAAACAAGCACTAAACCAGGCCTAATACAGAACCAAACCAGGAATAAACCTGAAATGAACCAAGACTAAACCAGGGTAAACTAGAGCCAAATCAGGACTAAATCAGAGTCACACAAGAACTTACTCTGGCAGAGATAAACCAGAACTAAACCAGGACTAAACCAGGAATAAACCAGGAATAAACGAGGATTAAACTAGGACTAAACCAGGACTAAACCAGAACTAAACTAGACTTAAACCAGGATTGAACTAGGAACTAAACTAGAGCTAACCCAGGTCTGTATTGTGTAGTTCAGTACCTTGTTGTTGTTTGAGAGCAGCGGTGAGTTTTTGGAGCATAGAGGCCTGTCTCAGACACAGAGACCTCAGACACACAAACTGTTGATACAACTGAGCATACGCCTCCTCCATCGTAACAACTGCACAAAACATAAAAGACAATAACATAAGACAAATATTAATTCTTCTCCTCCTTAAGACTGGACAGAAAGAAATCAAACACAGTAGGAATAGGTGGTGTTTACAAAAGTGAATATCTTTATAATTATACTCAGATAGATCAGATTAGATCAGATCAGAAGACTTTTATTGCCATCGTCTGTGAACACAGTTCACAAACTAGGAACTTACTTTGGTGATAAAGTGCAGCATAAAACACACTGAATAAATACAAATACAAATAAGGGCATGCAGAAAGTTAAAAAGATATGCTTAAAAAATAAAATAAAATACTTAGAGGTACAAAATATATACAACAGCAGCATCAGAACAAGAGTGCAAGTGTCCAGAAAGAGAAAACATGTGAGAATGTGCCTGTGAATGTCAGAAAAAGTAAGTTTGTGTTATAAAATTACCTAACAAGTGAAAAACATCTCAATTTATAACTTTGTTTGGATGATTAGGCAGCAGTCTCTTTAACTGAATATATTTATAATTATACTCGGGTAGAAGGATAATCATGTAACAAAGTGCCATCATTTAAATGAAACTCAGTGTAAGTATTCAGTATTCAGAACACAGTACTCTGACTGGCTACAGTACAAAATACATTTTAATGCATGTATTCAGTATTTTTTAACTAAATATAGTTTTAAAGTATTCTTCCCATCACTGCAGATGACAGATGGTCCAACAGTGTGTACAGTACATTTTGTAATTGGTTAGAACAATTATTTCAAGCACAGTTCCATGTGATTAACTGTCTTTTTCTCTGTAGATTCAAACAAACATTTCTAGACCAAAGGTTTTCCCACAAACAAATCAAATGTGTATTATGTACTTAACCTCTCCTAATCTTTTGTCCTTATAGATACAGCTAAACCACAATTTAATAATACAACTGTATCCTAATTAATCTCTATTGCACATTATTAAGAAACTAAGACATAATATTAACTAGAACATTTAAGAAATAAGCTGTTTCTGGTAATGTGTTTCTCTGTAAGAAGTGTGAGCTAAAACTGTCAGGAGGAACTGGTTCAAAACAGGGAAGTGAAAGTATGTGGAACTTAAAGAAACATTATAAAACTGTATCTATGGAGAATTATTATGCCTTATTCAAGAACAATTCGCATTTAATCACTTGACTAGAAAAGAAGCACAAATGGTACCACAATCTATGACAAAAAGTGGAAATATGAAGAAGTGAAGTCCCTTATATTTCAATACAAATTTAATTAATTACAGAAGTGTAAATGTTAGAGTTAGATTTTACAGTAGTATTTCGTTGTGATCTTATAAAACAAATAACTGGGCTAACACAGCAAAATTGAAGAAGCTCACCCGTTTAAACTTACTTTAAAATCCCTTGGTCATCAGAATGAACTCGTAATTTTTCTTTACTCACTTTGGATTTTCAGCGACACAATTCCTGGGAGGAGGAAGTTCGTGGAGTTTCTGTGAGGTTTTTGTGCGTGGAAGAGGCGTGTGTTTTGATTCTGGTCAGACGAGCTCCGCTACGTCATGACGTCATCACAAAAGAGCGCTCATCTGGCTTCCGTAAACAAAAGGAATTAGCCACAAAACGTTTATTTTATTTTTTTTATAAACACAGATAAATACTGTGATGTAAAAAGATTTAAAAAGAAAATTACTTAAATATATATATAAAATGATCGTATCCCAAACAGGTTACTTTTTCATTTCTGCATAAAAATGAGTTGCACTAAATAATAATAGGCTAAATGAAAATACAATAATAATAGTAAGAAGAAGAAGAAGAAGAATCTGAGAAATGTGAGGGTATGTTATTGTTCATTTTAAGATGCATTATGTAATTTTTTTTTGTCTAATCAAGAGCGCCACCCTCTTGTGTTATGGCATTAATCTTTTTCCATCGTAAGGGGGTGACTTCATTAAACCAAGTTACAGACCAGATCTGTGGAAAGGTGACTGTGCTGCCAAAAAGAATGCACGTTGTACAATGTATTTTTGAATAATAAAAGCACTATAATTCAACAATGAAAGTTTCACAGGTTTAAGCTGGGGTATTGTGTGGAACATTCAGGTAAAGCAATGACCATAAAGACAAACTGCTCCAAAAAATTACATAATGCATCTTTAAAGGTAGACCCGTTTCTTGTCAATATAATGATTTAATCTTGTTACCACCCGGTTCTATATGCCAAATTAAAAGTTGCAGAAACTTTAATCTGCAGTGATATCTCATGTTTTATTCAGAAACTCCTGCCCTTATCAGTTTCCTGTATGTGGCATTTTGGCATCAGTGCTTTGGCCCTGATGGACAACAGGTGTTGGCTGGTCAGACTTGTGAAAATGCATTGGTTTCCCTCAGAGAGTTGTGGTCATAGGACTATTACAGATTTAAATATAGACACGACCGCTCAAGCTTTTTATTTCAGATTGTGGTGCTCGGTACTTTAAATAGGTTCCGAAGGTTTCAACTTCTTTACATAGCTTCAGGTCTGTGTTCAGTTGGTAGACCCTGTCATATTAATTTTAGTCTTTAGAGGTAGTTGTGATGTCCCTTAAAGGTGCACTCTGTAACTTTTCTGGTGGATTGTCAGCCACATGCTTTTTTCCATGGAGATGTTCTTGGTTTGTCTGGGATGTTCCTCAGCAGGGTATTAAATATATCTACCTCCATGGAGACAAGCAGGTAGCTAAATCAGGCCAAGTTACAGATTAGATCTATAGGGAGGAGAGCATGCATGATTTTCTCCAAAAACACCTGCAACTGAATACATTTAAGATGGATACGTTTAATGCCATACTGTGGAACCTTCCGGGCAAAGTGATTATTGGCTTTGCTTACATGCTCTCAAAAATCTTATAATAATCTGATTTCTGCACATTTGGCATTATTTAAATGAAATGCAGACTGCAAAATCAGATATAAAACCAGATGAATCAAAAGCAGCTCTTTAGAGCTCAAAATCTCCACAAAAGTTTACTCTTTTACAATTTTTAAGTAAAATGTACTTTAATAGTTTTACCTAAGTAGATTTTTTTCTTGTGATACTTGTAAACAATACATGTTTGATCAAATTAACCATTATTTCATTAATTATTAAAAAAAAATATATATATATAATATTTTCTTCCAAATTATATAGATAAATTTTTAAGAAGATTTGATCTAGAAATGTGACTTATTCAGTTACATAACTCATTCATCTTTTGTGTGCTGTCCCTGCAGTGTAGAGGCCCTGCCTTGTGCAGGCCCTGCAGTGTGGAGGCCCAGCTGTGTTGTGAGTGTGAAGGTTTGATTAATGGTGCTATTTTTACTTGAGCTGCTGTACATCGCCCCCCGGGGTCTGTTGGCTGGTTTACCCTTCTTTGCTTTGCCCTTGAACTCATGCTCACTCGTCTCCCTCCTCCTCCACACCCCCCTTCTCCTCCTCCTCCTCCTCCTCCCCCTCCCCTTCCTCAACCCTGAACAAGAACTAAACCAGGACTAAATCAGGACCATTAGATGGATTTGAAGTCATAGAGACAATAGAGATTGACATATTCATAGAGAAAGTAAAAGGAATAAGTAAATATTTGTACTTGAGTACTGACTTTGCTTCCATGTTGGGTCTTTGTGGGTGTAGGGCTGTTTACATGTGTGTGTCATGGGTGATGCTGTGAATAACTTTGGGCAGTGAGCCAAGACCTGGGACCAGACCCACTCGCCCTGTCACTCTGCTTTATACCAGGAACATTCTCATGTTCTGCCCCTGAGAACACTTCACACGTGGAGACTGTGTGTGGCAAGAAAGACTTTTATAAGTGCTTTATATATGCTTTTAACTGTCCTCCCCAGTGTACGCCTCTCTCACATCAAATTAAATATAATAGACTTTTTCGGCTTTTGGCTAATTTGATCTGTTTGCAATAGCTGCTATATGATAATAGTAAGAAGCATTAAGGTTAGGTCAAAGAAGACATACTGTGTGTGTACTTTCTCTATAGTTATAATCTATAACATCCATGGATCATTATGGTATAATTTGTACATTTTAAATTGTAATATTGATCTAAAATGAATTAACAAAATAAACAAGTTCTCTGACTTCTATTTAGAAAACTGTCGGCCCCTCCTATGGATAGCTACAGCTCACAATTGCAAGTAGCAGAGTTTGTTTTGTTTTTTTATTTGTACTAAAATGGCTATGCGACGCTGCTGAATCCTGTGTGTGTCACTGACTAACAAAAAAAAAATAGAAGAATGAAGTACATACGTCACAGTGAGGGTGTACTGGTGGCACAAAATTATGCCACATACACCTTGAGTGAGTAAATGTTGGGGGGAAACAACTATAACATGGTTAAAAGCTCTAAAAAGTCAATTTTGCAGAATAGGGCTTTAAGGTACACTTTGTTGTCTCCATAGGGAAAAATGCATTGCCCATTGAGTTGCCTGTTGAGTGATTGTGGTCCCTACAAACTGAATGTAGTCACAGATCACAAAGTTCACAACAGATCCAATACAATTTGTCCATATCTTTATTTAGAGGGGCATTATGTAACTTTTCCACTACCTGCTTGTCTCTAAGGAGATGATATTGCTCTGCTTAGAATATTCCTTGGTATGACATAAGTGTATCTTTCATTGAACCTTTAATTGTCAAATACATGCCTGGTGGCATCACGTATTGTCTGCATTAGAGAGAGAGACAGAAAGAGAGACATTTAATGAACATTACAGGCAACTTAACAAGTGGTGTACCCTCCACCAAAAAAGTTCAATAGTGCACCTTTAACTATTTATAATCAAAAGTGTAAGCTCAAATTCTTTCTCTCATGACTTTTGTTAGGGGAGTCCAACCCACGGCCTTCTTAATGAGAGGCTAACCACTCTGCCACAGTTACACAAAGTAATAACTACCCCGACTACAAAAATTGAGTTGGATTAACTTGTTTAAAAAGAGAACAGAAGGACCTTGGTTTCAAACCTGACCCAGGCCTGATCCTAGATGCTAACACCAAAAGGACATCTTGAAGACAGTTCCCACCTTCTCTCGTTCTGAACACTTCATAATTGTAAATCGTTCATCTTATCGTCCACTTATGTGTTTAATCCCAGGGGACTATAGGGGATTAGCCGTGCTGAGAGGGCCAGGTTATCCCTGGGACAGTGACGTGTGCAAAAACCCATTCACCTCCAGACACCAGAGAGGATCCTGTTTCAAAGTCTCTATGGACTCAACAATGAGAGCTAAAAATACACGAGCAGCACCAGCGGCTTTTCCACAACCCGCTCCTCACATAAAACACTGTTGGAGGTAGAGTGATCAGATCCCCTAACCCACAGGTTGGTGGTGCGATTTCTGCTGCCACAGGTGAACATTGTCATTGTGTCTTTGGGCAAGACACTCCCACCTCGCGCCATGTCCGCATACACTGGTGAATGTGTGTGTGAATGGTTTCGATAAAAAGCACTTTGAGTACCTTGAAGGTAAAGCACTAAATAAATATGACCATTTACCATTTTAAAGTTTTATACAGTAATCTCTGACTGCTCATAACCTGGTCATGCTTTCCTTGGTTGGCTGCATCTACAGTTTAAGGTTAAAGTGCACTATTGTCACCATAAGAAAATTTATCCTGTGTATTTGACCAATCCTTCAATGCTGTTGGGGCAGCCATCAGTGGCAGAGGTCAGGTCTACCTTAGCTAAAGGATTTTTATTATGCTGCATGTTTGGGTTGATGGTGGAAACCTGAGTGCCTGGAGGAAACCCACATAAGAGGAAAAACTTACAAAGTCTGCAAAGGGAGAGCCAAACCTGGAACCATCTTGCTGTGAGACAAGAGTGCTATGGCCACATTAACTGGAGAACCACATGCTTTGACAAACCTGTTATTTATCTCAGGTAAAATAAGTTATATATTTTGTTCTGAATGATATGAGAATTTTTGAGAGGAGAGGTGCTCTGCATGTAAGAAACAGCTACAAATCAGGAGCTGTGTTTAGACCTTCTCAAGTTAGGACTCAAGTCACGCTTTTTGGTCCAATTCCAGATACTTCTAGACTCAAACAAGATGTAGAAGGGACCAATCAGGCAAAGAGATGCCCAGCCACTCTGCCGCTATCAAAACAGGTGCACTATATTTCAGCCCCCAGTCACACAGTCGACAAAACCCATCAACTCATTCATAAAACAACTGCGCTGTCAGAACTCAGTGCCAGCTCTTCTCACATACATTTAATCCTGCCATATAAAAGCAGTAATTCAAACCCCTCTTCTTACATAACACACACAGCGTCCTCCACCACAGCTGTGCTCTGATACACCCCACGTGCCTCCCCTGGATCCCCAAATAAACAAACACATAAGACCCATAAGACCAAGGGATTCTCACTCTGCAATGCCCTCACAGTCCAGCGGGGGCAGCGTGAGTGGGGAGCGAGGTGTGTGGGCAGAAGAATAGAGAATCCAGCCGCGGCATTAAACAGCCTGACACAGTTATTTGCAGAGCACCCCTCCAGTGAGAGACAGGTGTACAGACATCTAAACATATTGGCTTTCATCACACTGGAACAATACGGTCCTCTGTATTGGGCCGCTCCCTGTGTGGCTGGAGGCACAGCTGCTGAAAAACCACAGCTCTGCATTTATGATAAGTTGATGTAAGGTAATGTAAGAGTGAACTTAATCACTGCATTTGACCCCATAGACTGTATATATAAATGGATGTAGCTAACCTGCTAGCCGCCATGTTCCGAATAGGAAATGTGCATGGGCGCGCTTCCTACTCCGTCGATTCTGGCTCCAATTCACTTAACATTGAAAAACCTCCGCCTCTCTCTCTGTAACTGCTGTTGTCAGACTTGTCATTTTAGTCTTAAAATGTTCATATTAACCCGTTCTCAGTATTTTTATTTTATTTTTCCGCTCTCTGCTATACCAGCGGTGGGGACAGGAAGAGGCGTTACCTTCAACAGCCTTGCTCCAGATTGGCTCTTTGGTTGCTATCATACTCGTGGTCAGAAATTGTCTCCTATAACTGCTCGCCTCGATGAGCTTCATTTGACTGGAGCCGAGCGCTATGGGTGACGTCACACTCACTTAGTCCACTTCTTTATACAGTCTATGTTTGACCCACGGTACATTGCTACTGAAGTTGAATCTCTCAGGAGCATGGGCACCAAGGGAAGTGTTTATTGATGTGTTGGGGTTGGGTTGTTTGGCTGTGGGGTGGTTGGGTGGATTTGGTGGGTGGGACTGTTTTTAATGCACTGTAAAGCACTTTGTGTAACATCTTTTGTATGAAAAGCACTTTATAAATAAAGTTTGTTGTTGTTGTAGAAGTACAGTGTATGTTCACATTTGCAAACAGTTTCAGAAATAAGGTACAGTTTATTGTCCATGTTGGAAAATCTGTCCTCTACATTTGACCTATCCTTCAGTGCCACTGGGGTTAAACTGTCAAGATGAGTGGGGAGTCATTTCCAGATCTTGAGCTAGTCTTGCTCAGGACAACCTTAGCTGGAGGATTTTGCATATCATATCATATTTGGGTTGTCAAATCAGGCTCTAAGTTCCCATCGCTAACCTTAACTTTCACCATGGCCCGATTCCAAACCATATACGCCAAGACTTAAAGAGTCCATATTACACTATTTTCTTTCTTCACTATTATCTATGTTTTATTGTTTCCTAATCACAAACAGACCTGGAGTTGTGTTTTGTTTCATTCACACATGTTTAACACACAAACCCTGCATATTTAGACCGAGTTCTTTTCTCAAACAGAAAACATGTCTGGTAATACAGGAAGTACTCCACTATGCTTTTAAACTCCATACACCTTCACTTGAATCATTTGGATGATTTCAGCCCTGGAATTACCAATCTCTACTGAACTAAAGGTAAAAGGTACAGGTTAACTTGCAAACTACCACTACATGACATCACAAGGTGAAACAGAGCATTTTGACCTTTCAAAATGTAGACAGACTAATAATAAAGGGTCACTCAAACGTGTGAAAGAAACAAAATTCAAGTTCAGGTATGTTTTTGAGGAGTTAACAGGATTATAACATGGCGTAAAGCTCACAAAAGTCATTTTTGACCTTTCAACATGATTACAAATGGCTTACTTCCATAAGACCAGAAAGATCAGGGATTCTGGTCAGGAATATCTAAGCCACAGATATTCCCTGTTGTTTTCCCACCAACTGTGCCGGTTAATCTGCATGGAATTTATGGATCAGGTAATGCATTTCAATGAAGAGCCAATATGTTACACTCACATTTAAGAATTTGATGATGTCATTATCTCAGATGGGGAGCATGGGCCTGTTTAACTCTATGGGAGATTTACTAGTTTTGAAAGAAATATTTAAAGTAGAAATCCACAAATGTTGAATCTCATCATTATTTGTTTGGGATTGGATCCACAAACCTGCAAAAAGAGTGCTGCACTGAATTATTTGGATGATTTTAGCTCTGGAATTGCCAATCTCTACAAAATGTAAAAGGTAGCTGTTAATTTGAAAACTACTGCTTCATGACATCACAAGGCATGAGCATTTTGAGTTTTGCAGATGTAGACAGACTAATAATAAAGGATTACTCAAATGTGTGTGAATGAAACAAAACACAACTTCAGGTATGTTTTTGAGGTAACAGCACCTGGCCATTTCTTAAAGCTCATATATAGGCCCTTTAAAAGCACAGTGGATGTATTACCACATGACATCACAAGGTGGAACAGAGTGTTTCCAGTTTGAGAGAAGAACTCAGCCTAAATATGCAGGGTTTGTGTGTTAAACATGTGTGAATGAAACAAAACACAACTCCAGATCTGTTTGTGATGAGGAAATTATAACATAAATCAGAAAATAGTATAGTATAGTATAATATTATACATAGTATAATATGGGCCCTTTTAATAATTTTCTCCACAACTTTTAACAAGTTTTGGTTTGTTATTGCACACACACACTTGAGTTTTGCTCTGAGGAGGTTTTGCTCCACTGCACATGTGCAAGGTTGATTTGCAGAATCAGTGGGGACAGTCCTGTTGGTCTCTCAGCCACAGGGGGAACAGTGCTGAGTGGGAGACATGAGAGTGAGAGAGAGAGTGATAACATGGCACATCAGCTGCAGAGGAGCTGCTAAACATGTGCCAAAGACCAGCCCACTCCAGATCCGGTGCAGGGTTAGAGAATGAGCTCAGAAGAAACAGTCTATTTTGTTTTTATTAATCTTTATTTATACAGGGAGACCCAATGAGAGCATTAGACTCTTTCTTTTCATGCTTGTTCAAAATACACAAAAAATACAAGCAAAAAACAAACAAAATAAATAATAAAATGTATAAAAACAGGAGCAGTTGTGAATATAAAAGTTTGTTACAAGATTATTAAAGTGCAATTGTGTTACTGAAGTATCCAGTTTTGCTTGTCCTTGAAATGTATTCCACTTTTGGAATGCCAAATAACCAAAAACTTTTTTTCACATCTCAGTTCTGGTGTGGCTAGTTTTTAGACATAGACCATCATGAGATCTTGTATTAAAAGTTCCCGTATCAATGATTAACAAGCAAATGAGACATACTGAGTCAGTCTATCGTTATAGTCCCATATAAATTAATTTCATAAAGTGCTGTCCTTCTCACAGACAGCGATGGCCAACCTGTTTTTTCAGAGTGAACAGTGATGGGTTTAAATTCATCACCTGTTATGAAACAAAAGGCTGAGTGAAAGAGTGAATCTAAAGGTTTCAAAGAAGAGATTGAAGTCTGGTAGAGAGAGATAAAAAGGAGGTATCGCACTTCTACAGGGGATTCATTATCATATTTAGATTTTGAAAATGCTATATTCACCAAAAACAACATATTAAAGTGTTAGAGCTCTGAGCCCCCCCCCCCCCCCCCCCCCTTTCCCTTTGCTCCTCCTTCAGAGCGATATCACAACACACTCAACATGCATTTCACTAATGAAACTGCTGCGCATTGCACCAGGTTTGTGAAGTTGTACTGTATTGTTTTTATCATGCTTTTGTATATTTATGGAGAATTGTCGTGTGGGAGCATGGGTGATGTAGACATGTGGGCGGAACATTGGACAGGGTTGTAGTGCTAACAACAACTAGCAGTAGATTACATGGATGACATCTGAAACCTCCTCATGCATGTTTTGATGAGTAGAAAAGTTTAAAATAGCTTAAACTATGCAGAGAAGGAGCAGAATGCTTTGTCTCCAGAGTCTGGGTTCCTGTGTTAGAGCCATGGTGGCTGAGTGGTTAGTACTCTCGCCTCACAGCAAGAAGGTTCTAGGTTCAATCCCTGGGCAATCCTGGTGTTTGCATGTTTTTCCCTGTGTCTGGGTAAGTTTCATCCACTCTGGTTTCCACCCAAAATATGCACAACAGGTAAAATCCTATAGCTGAGGTTGTGCTGACCAAGACTAGCTCAAGATCTGGAGATGGGTCCCCTGCTTCTGACAGGTTGCCCCAGCAGAACTGAAAGATGGATCAAATACAGAAGACAAATTTCCTTACAGGGTCAAAAAAGTGTACCTTGGCCTTCCTTAACATTTGTATGGCAGGGTGGTTAAGACTTCAGGCTCTTTTGGGTCTACAGTGCTGGCAGTTCAGAATCTGGTGTGTGTGATGTACATGAACAAGTCGGCTCTTTTCCACAATTCCTTATCGTGAACGGTCCTAATCAAATTTTTTAACAGAGCTGAATCGTTTTTCTTTCGAATTTGTCTGCATTTTTACACTGATTAACACTGAACCGACACAAGAATCAATGCTGAGAACATATTTGGCATCACATTAACAGTTACAGTTAAAATAATTATTATTGTTTTATTTCGAATATGCATAATTTGAAAGGGTAAACACACTCTCACTCTCAGTTTGAACCAGTTTAAACACATTTATGCCTTGGACGTTTCTCTCTGTGATTAGTTTGTTGTTAAAATGAGTTCTCGCATTGGTCTCTGTCATATAGTATAAACAAACGGTAAAAGAGCCGGGCTTTGGCTCTTTGAAATGAATGGATCCAAAAGATTCAGATCCCATAAAGTCCCCTAAATCCTAAGTCCCCTCACTAGTGGATAGGATAGAAAGTCCTTGTCCTGTTCTGTTCTAATTTCTTTCTTTAGCTGTATTACATTAGTTGATATTGTTTATTATGAAGCGTACTGTCCAAACAGGACTTTAGTTTGTCAGGACATTAACACATACTGTTTACCTCCCTCTGCCCTGGTTCTAACATGCACAGCCCTATAGCGTCACATGACCACCTGCTCTCCCACAGAACAGGCCTGGATGTTATGAACTGATAATGGACTGACCCTCTCAAGCCCTGCTCGGGTCCGCACCGGCTTTAGTTTCCACTGGAGCATGTTTTCACAGCAAATCACAGTGACACGGGGCCACTTTTACAGGTCTGAACATAATGTCTCAGTCGCGATGCTGTCGCCACGGTGTTGGACTTCACTGTGGCTGAATTTAGCCTGTTAGCATGCAGGGTCAAGGGTCAGCAGCGACGAAGGTGTCCCCGAGCATGGCAGAGGGAACTTTTCTATGTAAGGTGGAGGGAGAGCTGCAGGTCAAGTAGTTTTATGGTCAAATATAGTTTTAGCTTAGTTCATAATTTTACTTTAAAGAACAGACATTAACAGAACAGATATTAGAAAAACCTTTTAACCCTGTTATACTGTTGTCCCCTCATCAAAAACATAGTTTGAGTTGTATTTTGTTTTATTCACGCTTGTTTTATTAATCAGTTCATCTAAAGCCGTCTTCTCTGAGCACTCAGAAATGCTTTGTTTGCATTTTCCCCGATTGTGAAGTCATAGGTAAAAACCCCGACCTATTCAGTTTTTAAGCCCATAAAGGCAAGGCAAGTTTATTTGTATAGCACAATTCGTACACAAGGTAATTCAAAGTGCTTTACAGAATAAGAAAGACATTAAAATCACACAAATCAAAACATAAATAATCACCCAATCTGCAACTCTCTCACCCACTCATTTGCACCCTTTAAAAACTCTTTCTCGCACTCTTTAAACACTGTCTTGCTCAGTTTAAGAACTTTCCCATTACTTTACAAAAAAGCTTTCCTGTCACTTCTCAAATACTTCCCTGTCACTTTACTATGTCTAATAAAAGTCCATCAGTCCATGTTTCTTTTGTCATCATAAAATTACCAAGTAAAGTAAAGTATCACCAGATTTATTTTACAATGAAATTGTGTACACAAGAGACAGGCTCTATTAGCATAGCATGGCTCTATTAGCATAGCATCCATGGAAGAAAAGCATTGAATAGCATTGTTCATTCCCATAGCTGACAGTAGAGGGAGCTCTGGCGCCTAAATGCCTCACTGGAAACAAAGATGTAGCTTATAAAGTAAATTTTCCAAATGCAGACATTATTTTAAGTTAAAAAATGTGAAATACTCGTGCTAACCAAAAGCATGTTTAAAAGGGAATTAGAGCCACAAGAAACATAATAAGAGTGTTTTAATTACATGTGAAACACTTCCAGTTTACATTAATGGAAAAAGCTATTGATATTGTCATTTAAATCCCTCCCTTTTTTTTATCAAAGGTTATTGCCTTGACGCCTTTTTCAAACTGTAACAGAAAAAGCCAATGAGTGAAGTGTCTTGCCCATGCACACAACAACAGTACGTGCCTCATGAGAGAGAACCAACAAGTGAAGTTTTTGCCCCCAATATTATGAAGTATAAAGTAAATCAGTTCAGATTTGGCTGTTTGATTTAGTTTCAAATCAGTGTATTGATACTTTGCAGTGACATCTCGCTGGGTGTGTTCTGCCTATAGGATATGTCTATGACGGAATGTTCAGCAGTTACCATGGTGACACAATGCACACATTAGCACTGCCAAAAAAAAAGTTTTACGTTCGTCTGAAAAGTCAAGAAAAAATACAAAATTGAATTAAACAACACTTGCAGGAACCTGTGATCAATGTGTGTGTGTTAACATTCCAGTTTAGGAGTTTGATTTTCAACAAAAAGGTGAAAGGGACAAAAGTCTAAAAATCTTAAAACTTGAGTAACAGAGCTTCAGATAGAGCATTGCCTGCTAAATAAATCCATAATTTCCCCTAATAAACTGCATCATTGACTGAATCCCTTGTTATGAAACTGCTCAGCTCCTGTTCCTGTCTGAATCAGGGACCTGCCATGTGTAATGTAATATACTGAGGGCAGCCCTTTCATACCCCACCCTTCTGCAGCGCCTTTCCACTCACAGTGCCAGGGTTCCGGGACGCTCTGTACAGTAGGATCAGATGACAGGTTTTGGAGTGTAAGGTTCCTCTGATTAAAACTGTGCCAATATTAACACCGCATGTGACAGAACAAGTGGAAAAGAGGAGGGAGTCTTTTCAGCACATTGTTAGGAGCATTTAGCATTAAGGTATAGCATAAGAGCAAGTAAGGCGTCTGCATTTGACCCATCCATCAATGTCACCGCAAAAAGAAACCAGTGGAGCAGTGAACTGGGACCCGTGTCGAAATCGAGCCAAAAGTCTGTTCAGGAGGAGCAGTTGGAGAATTAACTAAGTCAGCATATTTTAAAATAGATTTTTAAATTATGAGCACTGGAAGAAACCCATACAGAGAGACTGTGAGACATGCCAACTATTCTGTCACTAATATCGCCAAAATCTGAATCCAAGTAATTAATAGTCAACATTAGACATGGTATTTAGAGCCTAAACCTTAATCTCACAGGACTATCTAAATGAGTGAGGCCATTGTGGTTAAAGACACCGCTAGTCCAGAGCCTATTACTTTCCATGTTATTTATACAATGTGCTGTATGGTAATCGGCCTGATCATTGTTACAAGCATTTGAACATTATCAAATTTGCTGCTTTAAATAGAGGTCTTAAATGCACCACCAGGACTCTCTACGAAAGGATTAGGCACCTGTTTGACTCTTGAACCATGTTATAATGCTCCCTAATCTAAACTGGAGCTTTCAATTATTTCAACTATCCTGCATTTAGTACGGAAGTATCAGAACAGATGCCCGAGCCTCATTTAGCTGGCTCCTCTCAATGCGGAGGAGCAGGGGCTGTACTCCGAGTTCCTCCCATGTGACTGAGCTGATTGCCCAGGGAGCGCCTAGCCACTTTCAACCACCATCTTGTGCTTTTGGTCATTCCCCAAAGCTCACAACTATTGGTGAGAGTAGGAATGTTAACGTAGATTGACCGGTAACTTCATCACTGCAGACATATGTCACTGGGAGGAGGCCCTGGGAACGCCTTAGGATCCTCCCGGAAGAACTCTGGGAAGCTGGGAGGAGAAGTGGAAAGTCTGGGCATCTGGTTTTAGACTGCTGTCCCGGCATACTGGTGTGGAAAATGCTGAAGCTTTAGCCTAAAACACTTGATTCAATCTTGTGATGTCATTATGTAGAAATCCAAAAAGTACTCCTCCATGTTTTTAAAAGACAAACTTATTCTGATCATTTCTTATCTTAAAGTTACCATCTGCAATTATAGTGCCCAACGCAGCTCTGTTGTAGTTTCACATATCACCATTAGATGCTGTCTACGTTACTGCAGTCTGACAGTGTGCAGCTTTGGCTTGACAGAAGAAGACCGGAGACCACAGGTGAGTCTGAACAAAAGCCAGGTGAGGGGAGAGGGGACAGGTTTCACATTTGCTATCAGCTGGTAGAAATAAATCAAATAAAGTTACAGATGGTAGCTTTAATATCTATCTCACAGTGGTTGTTTTAAGCCTCATTACACGAGAGTTAAAAGTATGAATAATTGTACTTGATTCTAGGGAACGTAATTTTGCCTTTTTCATTTTAATTACAATTTATAAACTTTTTTTTTTTTTATCAAGACAAACCAACAGCCAACAAAATACATTTAAACACATTACATTCCAAAGTACAGTTTCTTGCATAATTAACTTCAAAAACATTCAAAATTGTTCCATCTCATTATCAAGCTGCAGGTAAAATAAACAGGTTTATCTCACTCAGAAATGCTTTAGCTGCTCGTTCAACTTCATAAGAAACATCTCACATGTCATAGAAACATATTGTTACTCATCCCGACAGTAGGCCATGTCTGTTCAGTTCAAGTTCTTGCAATGCATCGTGTGGAGGAGAGACACAGGCCAAAATGCTACGTTTTTAAGGACATAATAAGATTGTATACTCCAAACAATGAATTATTAAACTGTTAATTTGAATAATTTGAGATTATAAAGATGTAAGAAATATAATTATGTACTTGATTTTATGTAGTTTATTTGACTACTTTGAATAAATAGCCAGTATTTCAAGTTAAAGGTCCTATATTACGGAAAATGGACTCTTGTTTTGTTTCATTCACACATGTTTGAGTGACAAACATCTCCACCTTGTGATGTCATATAGTGGTAGTTTTTAACAGTTACGTTTTACTTTTAGTTTAATAGAGAGATTAATGATTCAAGTGAAGGTGTGTGGAGTTTAAACACACAGTGGAGCACTTCCTGTATTACCACATGACATCACAAGGTGGAACAAAGCGTTTTCGGTTTGAGAGAAGAAATAACATTATAACATAGATCAGAAAACTGTAAAATAGGCCCTTTAAAGACACACTATGGAACACTTGCCATCCCATCTGCTCGTCTCTATGGAGATACATAAGTTTAAGCTATACTGCTGAACATTTCAGATAAAGCAACAACATCTCCATGGAGACAGGCAGACGGTATACCCATCAGGTCTATGAACAGGCAAGTCCGCTCACAGTAGGGATGCATCTATTTATCAGCTGTAATGAAAGAAATTACATAATGTTTGTTTATTTATTGTCTGAACACGGAAATGGGGCCTGAAATTGCAACGAATGCCATGAAACAGGTTAAATTATCTTGAAAAGTAAACATCTTAACTTGTCAAAACCAACCAAATCAAAATATTGTGAATTCAAGTCATTGTAAGCCATGCAGGATGATGATTTGTGCAGTGCATGCGTCTCTCTCTAGTGTGTTCTCTGTTGTATGTTCTTTATCAAATTACCCAGAAACCCCTACAGCTCCAGACACGACACCTCTCCCATAATCCTCCATTATTCTTCAGTCTGCTGGAGGAAGGCTGTGGCTGTGTGTACCAAACATACAATAGAGTGGTTTGGTGTATTTTAAGGCACTTGGGGAACACTCCAGGTTAAAGTTCAGGTTAACTTCACTCTAGTAACAGAGAACTGGTGATGACTGGGAAATGTGCAACTTTGGTTTTATTCATAATCTTTGGTCCAAGATGAAGACTTCTTTTCCCATCTGTCTGTAAGGCTTTGATGTTGAGACTTCTGTTTGATAAGAGTGTATGGCTCTGCTTTAGTGTTTCTGAATCTGACACGGTGAAACAGTGCTACTCGTCGAGCTGGTCAGGAGTCAGAAACGGATCTTCACATTAAGTGCGTTTCACTGTCAGGCGTCCATGTTTGTGTGGGTGGCTTCAGAAAGGCAGAGTATCCATGAAGATCTTGTCGACGATGGGCGGAGGAGGCACCAGATCCTCCAGTCTGAGGTAGAAGATCCTCTGCAGACCCTGGGTGCAGAGGGTCCTGAGCTCGGGCAGCTTCCCCAGCAGACGGGACAGGTAGTTGGGCTGCGTCACGCTCACGTGGTCCCTCAGACAGGACAGAAGCTGGCTCTGGAAGTCCTCCACGCGCTTGGGTTCCTTCAGGCCGTGGCGGTCTGAGCACAGAGGAGAAATCAGCTTTATTTATTTATTATTAAGATTTTATTTATTATATTTTTTTTTTTAATTTTGGGCAGATTAATGAAGATATCTGTGTAATCCCTCAGTCATCCAGGTCTGATCCATCGCAAAAGAAAAATAAAATCTGTCAAATGGACAAAACGTTGTAGGAGTGAAGAGGTTCCGCTGCTCATCCAAACTGCTTCTTCAGTTCTGGTCAGATTACTGATGGACACTGCCTTATATCTATCTGAAGGGATAGTGTTTGGTGTAGTAGGCTCCTCCCTTCAGATAGATATAAGGAACTGTTTACGTTTCCTTGTCAGTTTTATAATGATTATAAATGTGTAATATCACGTCTCACCTGTGATGATGACAAGGGCACAGAGGCAGGAGAACAAGGACACATCCAGGTTCATTCGGTGAAGACTCTGAGAGAAATCCAAGATGGAGTCGATCCAGTCTCCAAAGCTCCTGACACACTGCAGCCTGTGCAGCACCACACCACTGCAGAACACCAGCTTCTGCTGCTCTGGCTCAGACCTGGAGAGGATTAAGGATTAAGAAACAAATATATTAATAAGTAATAAATCAGTGTTTGTCCACTTGTCCTAAGTTTAGCAGTTCAAATCACGCTCTCAACATAAGCATCATTGATAGAGCGTTGTGATTCCAGCTCCCACAGATGAATATTGTTATGTGCTTGGGCAAGACACTTAACCCACCTCGCCCCCAGTGTCTGTGTACACTGGTGTATGAATGTGTGTGTGAATGTGTGAGTGGTTCCTTGATGTAAAGTGATCTGAGTGCCTCGATGGTGGAAAATATATAATATGAAAAAGTGGTGACTACAAATGTAAAAGAGAGCCAGAACTGATTTATTTGGATACACATTTTTATATAAATGTGAACTATAATACAGAGAATATTCAGTGACTCTTTCTAATAAATACATCTCAATTAGCTTTAATAAGCAGAGAGACTTAAATCATAATGAACAAATGTTTTGAAGAATGATTCAGGCCTAGCTCTTCTTAATGAAAGGGTTAGGGTTAGGAGTTAGAGTATTAATCAACTAGCACAAATCATTCTTAATAAACCATTTGCTCATTGTGATTTAAGTCCTCGTTCATGCGTCATTAAGTCTAATTAAGTTGTAATTCTTATAAAGTGTAAGAATCAAACTGGAGTCCACATGTAACACAGTGCACTGACCTGTAGGCGAGTCTGAGAATGAAAAGCTCGACGAAGGCGGACTCGAGCAGCAGCTGTTGGTCGTCGGAGCAGAACTCGGTGAATCCAGGCACATTTTCAGCCCAAGCTTTGATTACGTCCAGAGCTCCCGTTAGAAGGTCATAAAACTGCTGAATATCTCCCGCGTCCTCCTTCCCCAAGGGCTTCTCCACGCTCTCCTGGTACTAAAGACAAGTGAGATCAGTGAATATGGTGAGTTTAGTGAGATGGAAATGTGCTAATCTCCCAATGGACATAGCATCACAGTCAGTATTGTGAATATACTAATGTGCATATGACAGATTAGGCTACCAAATTCTGTCATGACCCTTCTAGTCTCTCCCTTCACCCCTCTCTCTTTGGGGTTTTCACTCTTTTATAGCTGCTCCCACCTACCTGAGAGGAGGCATGGTTTAACACCTGTGGTTCATCTCCAATCAACCCATATATACCCGGCTCTACCACCACTCCCTCCCTGCCAGTCCATTTATATACCTTTAGTAGCTCTTTTTAGAAACACTTACCTTTGACCCTTTTGTAATTTTTTTGAATTTTTCCCAGTTTTTCGCCCATCTCTGCATCTCCAGCACTGATAGACTCCACCCCCCAGCCTCTAACTTCCCTGCTAATAAACTTTGTAAATCTGTTTTGTGTTTTTGGGTTCTGCCTTTACAACAAATTCACTTTGTTATATTTAAGATTGAACAAAAACTCTTGCCTAGTTTTTGGTGAAGTTTATTGTTTTACGGCCTGGATAGACATAGGCAGCAGATATGACATAGGAAGAAATAATTCCACAATGTGATAAGGAACTAAGCCCTTATTAAAATATCATTGCTAATTCCATTACATAGCAACCATAATGTTAACAAGGGCCAACACCCGTCTAAATTGCTAAATGATAGAAATTATTAGACTAATGACGATGATTAGACTTCCTTGCTTGTAAATTGTCCCTGTATTTTGAATGGAATTTTTCAGTATTGATGACATAAGAGGAATTCGGATTTAAAACTCAGCGCTACTTCCTGTATTTACTTCTCAGTTTTGTTTTGTTTGTTTTTTTCCACAAACTTCCACTTAACCGATATAAAACTATAATAGGCTAAGTATTTACCACAGGTACAATCCCGCCAAACCAAGTAGTAAATCGAAAAACATGAAAACCTTTCCTATGCATTTTAATATTTCTATGGAGTTGGGGCTGGTCTGTACCTTGGAGTAGTCCAGTTTTGTGGCGCTGGGGTTGGACTGGACATGGGCCTGCACCAGAGCGGAGATGAGGTTGACGGAGGGGGTGGTGGAGGAGGGCTCTGCAGTCTTGGGTTTGGAGGGTAAACGTCCACGCCGCCCCTTTAAGCTGTCTGTGCGGACCACTGAGAGAAAGAGGAGGAGTTTAGCTCATTGGCTTGCAAACTTTTACCACGAAAAAGAAAAGATTTGGCTTTCAGAGTATCACCAGATCTAAATCAGGTCTATAACAGGAGTATTCCAGGTCTAGTCTAGCACTAAACCAGGCCTAAAAGTGGACTACATAATTTCTAAACAAGAAATTATCCAAAGGATAACAAAAAAGTGGATAAAATGAACTCTAAATAAGGCAAACCCACAAACTGAAGGTCTGCCCAAGTACTGGTTGAAGAATCTCGTGTACCACCCATAGACTGTATATATAAATGGACATAGCTAACCTGCTAGCTGCCATGTTGCAAACAGGAAGTGAGCATGGACGCACTACTAGCTCCATTGACTCCAATTCACTTTACATTGAAAAACTGTCACCCCACTCTCTGTAACTGCTGCTGTCAGACTCGTTATTTTGGTCTAAAAATGTATTAACCCGCTCTACATGATGTTTTTAAGCACAGCTACAAATTGGCCCCTATAACTGCTAGCGTCGATGAGCTTCATTTGACTGGAGCTGAACGCTGTGTCCACTTAGTCCACCTCTTTATACAGTCTGTGGTACCACCAGTGATACAATGTCATGATGTTAATGTATTATGTTGTTTGGGATGAAGCTTTCTTTTTAAATCAAATCGTCCTCATAGACTTCTGCTTCACCTGTAATAAGTGCCACAAAATGAGTATCATAAATTTTGAGTTTACATTTAAGGTGACAAAAAGAGAAAATATCTGGTGATGAGAGGAATATTCATAGTGACAGAATCAGAAAGGAAATGTTTTTTTCATAAACTTGCCATTACCAACATGTAGGTATTGAAAATTTTATATATTATTTAAGTCTGACAGTATTCATATAGTGAAGGTGTATGGAGTTTAAAAACATAGTGGAGCACTTCCTGTATTACCACATGACATCACAAGGTGGAACAGAGTGTTTTCGGTTTGAGAGAGGAACTAAATATGCCTAAATCTGCAGGGTTTGTGTGTTAAACATGTGTGAATGAAACAAAACACAACTCCAGGTCTGTTTGTGATGAGGAAACAACATTATAACATAGATCTGAAAATAGTGTAATATGAGGCCAGGTCAAAACATGTGCATTTTGACAGTTAAAAGGTGTGCACCTGATTGTGAACCATAAGTCAGGAGCATGTTTTAGTTTGAACAATGGGGTATTGCACCACGATACAGAACCAACTGTGTGGGTTGTTTGTGGTTGTTTGCATATAGTTCTCCAGTCTACAAGCCTTTTTTGTCCTTCTTGAAAATATGAAAATTCATCATGACAGAGAATCAAGTGTCTGGGATAGTGTCAGACAGTAGTTTCCCATGATTCTTAGCAACAATGAGCCTGAGGGGATGAAAATAAACAACCATGTCAATAGCTTTTGTAATGGTTGACACACAATGCAAAGATTATATACAACAGTCTCAATCTACTTCTTATTTAGTTGTTTTTACTATATATATTTTACTATATATTTTTATTAAAATTAGGTACCTTTTAAAAGTCAAACTCTACCACAAAAAAACAAAACAAAACTTAAGTAAAAGTATCACATAAAAAATCTGTTTAAGTAAAAGTATTTAAGTACCTGTCTAAAAATGTACTTAAAAAGTAAAAAGTAAAAGTATTTTGTGCAGATGTTGAGGTCTTATAAGGCTTCAAATGTACTGAGTTTGATAAAGATTTGTGCTGAATTTTGTTCAGTTCAAAAGTACCCATGGTAAAATCTACTTAAGTAAAGTGCAACTACTTTTCACTTAAGTACAATACTTTACTACTTTCACTTTACTATGTTCCACTACCACCTATCCTCCAGCCCAAAGTTAAATTATGAGCACTTCAGAATGTTGTGATGTCAATCCGGCCTATTAGTTTTCTTGTTTCTGCAGCTGGTTCTTGCTAAAGTTACAGTCTGATATATATCTGAGGTTTTAGTTTCACCAGAGCTGTCACTGCAGAGGGCTTGTTCCATCCCTAATACTTGCCCTGGTCATTGAAAGCTTTAGGGGCTGTAAACTGCACATGCATTACCTTCTTTGACCATGCCCACAGCCAGACATTTCTGGAAACGGCAGAACTGGCAGCGGTTTCTCCTCCTCTTGTCCACGGGGCAGTCCTTATTGGCCAAACACACGTACTTAGCATTTTTCTGCACTGTTCGCTGTAGAAAGGAAGGACAGTTATTATAGATGTATTAAAAACTGTGAATGAAACCTGTGTTAGAAAATGTGAAAAAAATGTAATATTACAGGGTCTCTCAAACTTTTTTTTATAACGGCTGAGCACACTTGTCCTAATTTGGTCCTGGTTTGGTCCTGGTTTGGTCCTAATTTGGTCCTGGTTTGGTCCTGGTTTGGTCCAGGTTTGGTGCTGGTTTGTTCCAGGTTTGTTCCAGGTTTGGTCCTGGTTTGGTCCAGGTTTGATTCCAATTTAGTCCTGATCTAGGCTAGGTTTGTTCCTCTTTGAGTTCTGGTTTAGTCCTGGTTTAGTCCTAGGTTAGTCCTCGGTTAGTCCTCGGTTAGTCCTGGGTTAGTCTAGGTTTAGTTCTGGGTTTAATCTCTGTTTAGTTTCAGTTTTGATGTGATTCAAACTTTATCTACACAGCTTTTGAGGACTGATAATGTCACTTTAGTTTAATTAAATTTAATTAAATTTAATGTTATTTTACTTTATTTTATTTTTTAATTTAATTTTTAATTGTATTTAAATTTATGAAATGTTATGAAATTTGTTTTTATTTTATTCTGTTTTATTTAATTTTTATTTGTTTATATATAGTGGTATGTGTCTTTCAGTTTGACTCTAGACCTCCTGTTTCCTGCAGCTCTAACCTCAGCATCCTTCAGTCACTGTCCCTCCTCTTTACATTATAGCTCCCTCTTCTCTTAGTTCAAATAAATAAAATTGTGCTGTTCTTACTTAAAACTAACACAGTGCAACAAAGTATTGTTTGCTTATTTTTAGGATAATATGACATCCAACTGGTACATTTTCTTGACCAGTAAAAATGTACTAAAGCAAGATGCTCTATATCTATTTAATTCAAGCTATTTTAAAGGTACATTATGCAACTTTCCCTCATCTTGTTATTATAGCATTTTCCTCAGTATTACACTGGACTTGAGTACAGGGGAAAAGTGCCCAAACGTATGTATTTATGTAATTACAGGCATTGAACCCAATAACATCATCATGAACACAGAGCAGAGACTGACCCCCGACCATAGACTGTGTAAAGAAGTGGGCTAAATGAAGCTCATCGAGGCTAGTGGTTATAGGGTTGAATTTGGAGCTGAGTTCCATATTTGGAATGCTGGTTTGGCAGGGAGCGGGTGCTTAGCTATGCTGTCAATCAGACCTGTTGCTAATGCAAGCAGGAGCAATCTCGGCAAAAGAGGGCAGCTCATTGGTCTGTTATCAATGTTCATATCTTGGTTTATGGACACAAAAGCAAAATAAAAACACCAGGATCACGTAGAGCGGGTTATTTCGAATATTTTAAGACAAAAAAGATGAGTCTGACAGCAGCAGTTACAGAGAGAGGGGCAACAGTTTTTTTTTATAGAAAATGAATTGGAGCCAGAGTTGATGGAGCCATCAACGTGCCCATACTCACTCCCTATTTGGAACAAGCATGGGCTAGCAGGTTAGCTATGTCCATTTATATACACAGTCTATGACCTATGACCCTAACCAGGAAAGTTGTAAAGTGTTCCTTTAACTTCATATTTTCATTATTAAAGTGAATCTTTCATTTTACCTTGAAAAATCCCTTGCATCCTTCACAGGTGCGGACTCCGTAATGTTGACACGACGCATTATCTCCACACACTGCACACCTCCCCTCACTCCCCCCATGACTCTGGCTTTTTGGAGAGACCCCCGCCCCCTCGTCCACTGGCCCGGGACTGTCTATCAAGGCGTCCCGGGACACTGGGGTACCATGCATGGACAACACATGCTGCTGCAGAGGCGGCGGAGGCAGGAAATACTGTTCTCCTTGTTGTTCCAAACTCTGGCTAAATGTACAAAATGATAGCTGTTGCGTTTTGTCTGTAGACTGGTAAGACGGGAACGCTGAATCCCAAACAGGTGTGGATTGGTTTGGAAAATTCGGAGATGATCCTGTAGCGTAGACCGCACTTCCGTAATAATCGGATCCGCATGATGATAGGGTCTCATCCAGGAGCGCAAAGGATCCTGGGTAGCATCCATAAACCTGGAGATCATCTAGTTTAAACGGTTGATTTGAGGTTTGAGGGCCAGGGCTGAATGAGGTACAAGGTATAGCAGGAGACGTGGTGATTTTGCAGGAATAAGTATCGAATTCTCCGACATACGCGCTCCCGACCAGTGTGTTGATGCTGGGGAGAGGGGAGTCCACGGTGGGGTCTTCCTTCTGGAGGTCCATGAGCAGTTTGGAGCTCAGGTCTGCGTTGAGGAGCTCAGAGGGGGGAGAGGGAGAGGAGAAAGAGGAGAAAGAGGAGGGGGAGGAGAGGTCGTGGGGGAGGGAGGCGTATTGGGCTTGGACACAGGGCATCGCTGCTGGAAAAGATGGAAACACATATTTAAGTACAAATTTTAAGCTCGTGAATAATAGGACTACATTCATGACTATACAACAACTCATCCATAGCACAATAGGAATATGTTTTATTGTCAGGGAACAAAATTCACAAACTAGGAACTTGTTTTGGTGTTATGGTGCAGCATAAAACAATATAATCGTTTATATAGATCAGATCAGTTAAAGGTTTAATTTGTTTTCATCCCATTCTTCTTCTGCTATTTTTGCTACTTTAATTACTTGAAAATTTGAATTGTATAACCTTTACATTTTTATTCTTTGTTTTTATATTGTAATACGTGAGTTATACTGTGTCCAGGTCATTTCCCTTGTGGATCAATACTGTAAGTCTAATTAAAAGTGCAAATGACGGTATATAATGGAATAACCACTCAGTTTACTTCTGAACTGCGCAACGGCTGAACAAAGTATTGTATTATTTGTATATAATTTGTATATTATTTGTATATAAACTTAAATTAAATTGAACTAAACTGAGAACAAAAGCTTCTCCCATCAATTCCAAACATGCACAAAAGGCCATTCTCCGACCTGGTTAGCTATAGATCATGATCTGGTGATGGGTCTGTGCGCTGTCCTCTGCCCATGACAGGTTTAACCCCGGTGGCTATAAAGGAGGGGTCAGAGGTCACATATACCGTTGAGACAATTGACAAAGTGGACCTCAACCTTCACTTAGCTTCTTTTGCAGATCATACAACCATTTTCTATTAGAGGTTCCAATTGTAGGCCATGGGAATGTAATCAGCTGTGTGTGGTGTTCTAAAACCACATGTCTCAAGTCTTATTTTAAATCAGCTACTACTGCTGCTACTGTTACTGCTACTGCTGTTACTTCAGTTACTACAAGTACTGATGCTACTACTACTCCCACAACTGTTACTACTACCACTACTGCTACTTTGGCTGCTACTGCTAAAGCTATTACTTCTGCTACTACTACTACTACTACTTCAGCTATTGCAACTACTGCTATTACAACTACTCTGACTGCTACTGTTACTGCTACTACTATTACCACTAGTGCTCCTGCTACTTCAGCTACTACAACTATTGCTGCTACGACTACTACTATTACCACAATTACTCCTACAAAGAAACCCAAACTAAGGTTACAACTACGGCATTGTAACCCATCTGCTACTGCTGCTACTGCAATTTTCTACCAACACAACTATTATCATACTATACCATGACCTTCAAATTAAAATTCTTAATAGTCCACCCAAACAACATCGCTATTAGCTCAAAGTTATAATCACTCCCTGGTTGTCTTCCCAAAACTCTAGTTGCTATGCCTCCTCTTCTGGACTATTCGAGTGGGTACGGGTCCCTTTTGGAAAATGCGACCTGGGACAGTGGTCAGATATTGGAGATATTGTATTACAGACTGTTAATGTCCCAAAGCCCTCTGAGATCTGCATGGGCAACCCCTTCAGCACCCACACGAGGAGGGAGTGGAGCGGAGGATTGAGTTTCAGAATGGGCTCGGTGCCAGGGCAAGAGGGTCTAATGGGCAAGTAGTACAGCTGACAGAATAGCTTGTATGAACAGCTTGTAAAAATATATCTTAAAATGTGTTATATTTGGTCAGTTCGAGATTCAAGACGCAAGATTTGTCATAGAAATCAACCAAATTATGTTTAGAGCATCAGTTTTCATGTAAAGTGCAATACCAAAGATGCAGAAAAGAAGTAACTCCATCTTGAATTCAAACTTTCAAAAATGAAAATGGAAATGTATCTTTGGTTTGCCATATATACATTATAAAAAGTCTGCTGCACTTAAAATATCCTTCAAAGTTCAGGAGTTTGCCAAGTTTACTAAGAAATGTCAATTTCAATGAATATGCACAAACAGTGACATAAAAATATAGATTATACTGCTAGTATTTGACGTTTTTAGAGTTAAATAAAGCTGTGATAGTTTAAACAGCAGAAGTCAACAGCACGTCTAATACTGGGGACACATGTTTGACACTGTGTAATATGGGACAGTATTCACAGACAGTTATTGTAACACAGCCTATATGAATTAGTGAATTAAAGTTATCAGGATGCTCTGGTTCAAATTTAAACATTGCAAAGGTTTGGTTGGTGCCCAAGTTATGGTAATGGTCTGTCTACACCACTTTATATTGGTGACAACTTATTACAGAGATATCATAACGCATATTGCTAAAACTAATTTTTAAAAAAAGGTAGTAACAGCAACTTTGAAAACTACCTTGGACATTTGTCATAATGTTTGAATTAAAGAACAGATAAAAAGTAAAAAATAAAATAAGCAGTCCCCAGTCTCATTTAACCTGTCAGGTCTAATGCAAAGATTAACTTACCTGTTTCATGAAAATATCCAGAAATTCAAAGTTTTTAATCCACTGAACCGGGTGATCCGTGTCTCCAAGGGCACAGGCGCAGCGCTCCACCCGGACACAGACGCACAGCAGCGGGTCAGACCCAGGCTCGGACCTCCATCAATCTGGTTTTATTTTAGTCTCAGCTGAAGAGGCGGGACTTCAATGCCATATATGGTAAAAGGAGGTGAAACGTTCCGGGTGTGTGTCCAATCACACACTCAGCGTTACACGTTTTCTTCCGTATGACGCACGGTCGGGATTCCATGACGCAAGGGTCGTGGGAGCGTCTTGTGCGTCTAAATTTACCAAAAAAGAGGGTGCGTTGCTCACGTGAGGGTTTTACTGTGTGAAAAAAAGGCTAAAAACTACTTTTTTTCGGATCAGAGGATTTTTGTGACTGGAAGTGAGCGGTATAAATGATCTATAAATAAATAAAAATAAATGTTAGATTTTTTATTTTTTTTTAATTTATTTATTTTTTAGATCCAACCTGTTAACAACCAGAAGTGGAGAGTCAAGATAGACCTACTAAGCTACTACTATACAAATATGATAATGGAGTAGAACTAATGTAAAAAAAAAACAAAAAAACAAAAAACAAAAACCTCTGCCTGTAATGCCTAGTCCTATATAGACTAGCCCTATGCCAGACACATAAATCACTTTACAAATTCATACATTATTCAAGATGAGTTAAACCATTTGACTTGTTAATTAAGTCCATCCATCCATCCATCCATTTTCTTCCGCTTATCCAGAGCCGGGTCGCGGGGGCAGCAGTCTAAGCAGGGACTCCCAGACTTCCCTCACCCCGGACACGTCCTCCAGCTCCTCCGGTGGGACCCCAAGGCGTTCCCAGGCCAGCCGAGAGACATAGTCCCTCCAGCGTGTCCTGGGTCTTCCCCGGGGCCTCCTCCCGGTGGGACATGCCCAGAACACCTCCCTAGGGAGGCGTCCAGGAGGCATCCTGAGCAGATGCCCGAGCCACCTCAACTGGTTCCTCTCAACGTGTAGGAGCAGCGGCTCTACTCCGAGCTCCTCCCGTGTGACCGAGCTCCTCACCCTATCCCTAAGGGTGCGCCCAGCCACTCTGCGGAGGAAACCCATTTCAGCCGCTTGTATCCGCGATCTTGTCCTTTCGGTCATTACCCAGAGCTCATGACCATAGGTGAGGGTAGGAACGTAGATTGACCGGTAAATAGAGAGCTTCGCCTTCCGGCTCAGCTCCTTCTTTACCACAACGGACCGATACAGCGACCGCATCACTGCAGACGCTGCACCGATCCGCCTGTCAATCTCCCGCTCCATCCTTCCCTCACTCGTGAACAAGACCCCGAGATACTTGAACTCCTCCACTTGGGGCAGAGACTCACCACCCACCCGGAGAGAGCAAACCACCTTTTTCCGATCGAGAACCATGGCCTCGGATTTGGAGGAGCTGATTCTCATCCCAGCCACTTCACACTCGGCTGCAAACCGCCCCAGTGCCTGCTGCAGGTGCTGCCTCGAAGAAGCCATCAGGACAACATCATCCGCAAACAGCAGAGATGAAATCCTGTGGTTCCCAAACCAGGCCCCCTCCGGCCCCTGGCTGCGCCTAGAAATTCTGTCCATAAATATAATGAACAGAACCGGTGACAAAGGGCAGCCCTGGCGGATTCCAACATGCACCGGGAAACAGGTCTGACTTACTGCCGGCAATGCGAACACAGCTCCTGCTCCGGTCATACAGGGACCGGACAGCCCTTAGCAAAGAGCCCCGGACCCCATACTCCCAGAGCACCCCTCAAAGGGCACCACGAGGGACACGGTCGAATGCCTTCTCCAGATCCACAAAACACATGTGGAGTATGCCCACATGTGGGCATACTCCCATGAGCCCTCGAGGACCCGATGGAGAGTATAGAGCTGGTCCAGTGTTCCACGACCAGGACGAAAACCACACTGCTCCTCCTGAATCCGAGGTTCGACTATCGGTCGGATTCTCCTCTCCAGTACCCTGGAATAGACCTTACCGGGAAGGCTGAGGAGTGTGATTCCCCTGTAATTGGAACACACCCTCCGGTCCCCCTTCTTATACAGAGGGACCACCACCCCGGTCTGCCATTCCACAGGTACTGTCCCCGACCGCCACGCGATGTTGCAGAGACGTGTCAGCCAAGACAGCCCCACAACATCCAGAGACTTGAGGTACTCAGGACGGATCTCGTCCACCCCCGGAGCCTTGCCACCGAGGAGCTTGCCAACCACCTCAGTGACTTCAGCCAGGGTGATGGACGAGTCCGCATCTGGGTCCCCAGTTTCTGCTTCCTCCTCGGAAGACGTGACAGTGGGATTGAGGAGATCCTCAAAGTATTCCTTCCACCGCCCGACAACATCCCCAGTCGAGGTCAGCAGCTCTCCACCCGCACTGTATACAGTGTTGGTGAAGCACTGCTTCCCCCTCCTGAGGCGTCGGACGGTTTGCCAGAATCTCTTTGAGGCCGTCCGGTAGTCCTTCTCCATGGCCTCTCCGAACTCCTCCCAACCCCGAGTTTTTGCCTCTGTGACCGCCCGAGCCGCGGCACGCTTGGCCCGCCGGTACTCATCAGCTGCCTCAGGAGTCCCACGAGCCAACAAGGCTCGATAGGACTCCTTCTTCAGCTTGACGGCATCCCTTACTTCCGGTGTCCACCACCGGGTTCGGGGATTGCCGCCGCGACAAGCACCACAGACCTTACGACCACAGCTACGAGCAGCCGCATCGACAATAGAGGTGGAGAACATGGCCCACTCGGAGTCCATGTCTCCAACCTCCCCCGGAATCAGGGAGAAGCTCTCCCGGAGGTGGGAGTTGAAGACCCCCCTGACAGAGGGCTCCGCCAGACGTTCCCAGCAGACCCTCACAATGCGCTTGGGTCTGCCAGGTCTGTCCGGCTTCCTTCTCCGCCAGCGGATCCAACTCACCACCAGGTGGTGATCAGTTGACAGCTCAGCCCCTCTCTTCACCCGAGTGTCCAAGACACGCGGTCGGAGATCAGATGACACGATAACAAAGTTGATCATCGACCTCCGACCTAGAGTGTCCTGGTGCCATGTGCACCGATGGACACCCTTGTGCTCAAACATGGTGTTTGTTATGGACAAGCTGTGACTAGCACAGAAGTCCAATAACAAAACACCGCTCGGGTTCAGATCGGGGAGGCCGTTCCTCCCAATCACGCCCCTCCAAGTGTCACTGTCGTTACCCACATGGGCGTTGAAGTCCCCCAGGAGAACAACGGAGTCCCCGGTTGGTGCACTGTCTAGTACCCCTCCCAGGGACTCCAAGAAGGCCGGGTACTCTGCACTGCTGTTTGGCCCGTAAGCCGACACAACAGTGAGAGACCTGTCCCCGACCCGAAGGCGCAGGGACGCGACCCTCTCGTTCACCGGAGTGAACCCCAACACGCAGCGGCTGAGCTGTGGGGCAATGAGCAAGCCCACACCAGCTCGCCGCCGCTCCCCGCGGGCAACGCCAGAGAAATGGAGAGTCCAACCCCTCTCAAGAAGTTGGGTTCCAGAGCCCGAGCTGTGCGTGGAGGTGAGGCCGACTATATCTAGCTGGTAACGCTCAACCTCCCGCACAAGCTCAGGCTCCTTCCCCCCCAGCGAGGTGACGTTCCACGTCCCCAGAGCTAGTCTCCATGTCCGGAGATCCGGTCGTCGAGGTCCCCGCCTTCGACTGCCGCCCGGATCTCTTTGCACCCGCCCCGCATGGCTCCTCCCGCAGGTGGTGGGTCCACGGGAGGACGGCCCCACGTCGTTCCTTCGGGCTGGGCCCGACCGGGCCCCGTGGGGAAAGGCCCGGCCACCAGGCGCTCGCTGGCGTGCACCCACCCCAGGCCTGGCTCCAGGGTGGGGCCCCGGTAACGCCAGTCCGGGTGACGTAACTGGCCTTTGTTAATTAAGTATAAAAAGTAAAAAATAAATAAAAATCTCTTCCTCACTCTCTGCAGCTGCTCTCTTTTTCCAAGTTCAGGTCCTGTACCAGAAGCTTGGAAGCTCTGGGGTTCTGCCCAGTATCTTTGCTGTTCTTAGTACTGCACTTTTCTGGACTGAGATGTATTTCCTGGGATCTGTTATAGCAACTCTTCCAGTTTGGGGGTTACCTCGAGTGCTCCAATGACCACGGGCACCCCTGATGCCTTCCCCTTAAAGGCCTTCTCCAGCTCTTCTTTGCGGCCCTGGTATTTCTCTAGTTTCTCGTGTTACTTTTTCCTGATGTTCCCATCACTTGGTACTGTCCAAAGGCTTTGCTCTGTTGCTTCTCCACCCCCACAGTGTCGGGTTGGTTCATCTCCATTCCATCAGTCTGTATCTGAAGTCCCACAGGATCTAGACTTGGTCATTCTCTACAACCTTGGAGGTGTTTCCTACCTTGACCCTGGAGTCCAGTCTGTACTGTGGACAGATGTGTCTGTGCCACTTGGTGACATGTGCTAGAGAAAACATTTTATGGATGAAACAAAGAAATTCAATCAAAATGGCACAGGAAACATGTAGCCTAAATATAGGTAACTTTTTAGGTCCAAAAGTGATATAACAAATTTGCTACTCACATGTTTGATTACTAAAGCAAATTTTGCAGTCAAACATTTTTTGTCTGTGTAATCCCTCAGTCGTCCAGTTAAGATCCATAGTAAAAGAAAAATGAAAAAACAAGAAACAAAAACAAACACTTTTTTTAATTTATTTTTTTAATGAAACACGCAGTAAGTAAAAAGTTCACTAAGTAACTTTTCAGATGGAGGGTGTGCCACCTGCTTGTCTCTATGGAGATGTTAGTTCTTTAGCCTGTAATGTTCCACAGTATCTACTTGCTAAATAAAATACACAGAAAAACATGGGTTAATGAGCGCCTAGTCCCCATCTCCACTGATATGACCTGTAACTGGGCATGGTGTCACCTGCTTGTCAAATAAGATTAAAGACATACCATGGAACTTGACACGCAAAAACACAAGCTGTTGGCAGTGGAAAAGTTCCATAGTGCACCTTTAACAAACCTCTCATTACATTGTACTAAGTGATGCTAATTGGCTGTGTCGTCTGTCATCGTTAGGCCATTTCCTCCTCGCAGCCCGCAGTTGTAGACACCCATTTGTCAACAACAATTTAAGCCCCAAATGAGACACTTAAATGTCCGCTTCCCCAAAACAGAGTCACCACAACACCGCTCTGCTACATCCCAGGGGGAGATCTGGGCGTGAAATGGGTTTATTTTTAAGTGTGAGAAGAGTGAGAAGGGCCAGGGAAAAGGATAGCCACGAGGAGCTCCCTATGGACAAAAGTACTTGGAAACTGCGCTGAGCTAATGCTACGCTGACGCCTTGTTTTTAAATACAGAATGATGGACACCCACATGACTGAATCACACAGGGGTGATCCCAGACACAGAGTTACCACTTCTGTTATTGAAGGGACTGTGCAGGAAGTTGGTTATTTGTGTTAGCCTAGAATTCAGAATGTAACTTTATCAATGCGTCACTCATAAATTTCCTAGTTTTCAGAAGGCCGTGACTGACCGGTAGATTAGTCAATCAGGGACACCCATGGTCAGTCCGTATCAAGACAAATATGGCTGCTATTTATAGTATGTTGCTGCTGTTTGATAGTGTGTCATAGTGATGTGATGTTTGTTAACGAGTTGGCTCTTTTGAACGGTTTGAAGAAATAGATTAGAAAACATTTTACGCCCAAGCTCACCATATCACAACTCAATTTTAAGCCACTTTTTAAAAATATGTAGTTACCGTAAGGACCAAGTATTTCAAATTCTACCTTACTCCTAAAGCCAAAGAAATAAAACTTAAAACCCTGAATGGTATATATCCATCCAATGAGTTTGTTCAACACAGATTTAAGATTGTTCTCGTTGAAGTTGAAGTGTTGTTGAAGTTCTTGTTCTTTTTGTAGAGATATAAAAACATCAGACCATCTTTTCTTTTATCGTGAACCAGTAAGTGCTCTTTGGGACAATATTTATAAATGGCTCTCCTACAAACTCAGCTGTAGAAATGGCAATCCCAAGCCTGGAATAATTCACATGATTCAAGTGAAGTTGCAGGGGGTTTAAAAACACAGTGGAGCACTTCCTGTATTACCACATGATGACATCACAAGGTGGAACAGAGTGTTTTCTGTCTGAGAGAAGAACTCAGTCTAAATATCTAGAGTTTGTGTGTTAAACATGTGTGAATGAAACAAAACACAACTCCAGGTCTGTTTGTGATGAACAACATTATAGCAAAGATCAGAAAATAGCAAAACTTAGAACCTTTAATGCTTTCTTCTGTTTTGTAAAGCCCTAAAAAGATGGATTGTTTAAATGCCATTAATTTACTTTCATTTATTGATTCTGATTTTTCTTTTATAAATTGCCTTATTATTATGTGTACTGTAATTTATATAACGTAAAAAAAAAAGTAACTCTAAAACATGACACACTTGATTTTATTGGACAATCAGACCACATCACAGACATACAGCAGAACAGTGAACCAATAAACACAACTGAGCAACAACTCCTTCACTTTCCACAGTTATTTTTGAGTCTATAATTGTACTAGCTTATACAAAGTGCATTTTGCAGACTGGCACCATCAGAAGACCCATACATTTGTAACACTTAAAAAAATATTTAGAGGAAAAATACATTAATTAAAACTACAATGAGAGATAGCAGTTTTCCTTTGTGAAGATGGGATTTATACACAGAATTGCACAAGATAGAGGCCCTAAAGGCAGTATACTAGAACTGATATTATTAATACAAATATAATACTTTTGGACATGTTTGCCTGGTGTTCCACATCATATAAGTTAAAGATGCATGACGTAACTTTTCTAGTGGAGGGCAAGTATGGCACCATCTTGTCTCCATGGATATGTTATTGCACTGACTGGAATGTTGCACTTATCTGTCTTGCACTGATTAAACTGCATGTGTTTTTATTGTGCGAATACTTTATAAAACATGCATTCTTACTGTGAGTAGGCTCGCCTCTCCACAGAGCTGACCTGGCTGTCATGTGTTATGGCCAAGTTTTATCACCTGCTTGTCTCCCATGAAAATAGATGCCAGACCACCACCAAAAATGTTACATAGTGCACCTTTAAAATAATGTATATGGAAAGAACTTGCCAGCAGAGGGAGCAAGGAGTCAAACAAAGTAAGTACAGAGCGGTGGCAGCGAAAATGGGGATTAAAAGTATGGCAATATGGTGTTTTGAAAATAAGCGATTAAAAGATTATTCAAACATACACGAATCACTCCAAATACAACTTTGAGAGAGTAACTGAAACACGGACACAACTATAACATGATTAAAAGCTCTGAAAATTAGATTTTGCAGAAAAGATCTGCTTTAAGACATTCACTTATAGAAGTTAATTTAGATGTTACACTTTATGCACCTGAATGGTCACTTTTCTGTCAAAGGTAAGCCGCAGATGAAATATTCGTAGTGCAAGTCACAGTTTTAGTCTTAAAACTGGGGTCCTCGATTGGTAAATGTTGAAGAGTAAATAGACACTTCTCCAGTACTAAAATGGTCTGGTTCAGATGGGTGTGATTGACAGGTGGATTAGCCAATCAGGGACCATCTGTATCAAAACAAATATGACTGCTAATGAGGAAAAAAGGAATAAAATATCACAGGGGACTGAAACATATTGCAAATATCTGCAGATGAAGCTAGCGAAAGGGTTTGTGAGAGCTGGGGATAAGTTTAAGTTACAAGTATCAGTTAAAACTATCTACTACTTTCTTGCTTTGAAAATCAGGTACCAGTCACAGTTTTTGGTCTTAATTATAACATCAATTATCATAACACAGATCACTTGTCAGGTTAGCTTTAGTAAACATTTAAATATTTAATGGAGCCAAAGAGGAGTGATAGTTTCTTTTACTTGAGGTGGAAGAAGCCAGAGGCTTTGGTCGGTGCAGCCATCAGCATGTTTGCCTGGTTCTTGTGAGTTATGTAGATCTAAAAAATAATTACAACAAAATAGTGTCAATGTATGATACAGAGGAGAGAGAGTGAATATATGGTACAGAGGAGAGAGAGTGAATATATGGTACAGAGGAGAGAGAGTGAATATATGGTACAGAGGAGGGAGAGTATGTATACAGTATATGTGATAGTTTATATGGGTAAAATAGTAGTAATATCATCACTCACGGTGCATGGAGGCTGCATCCAGGGCTCTCCATCAATCTGCATTGGCAATGCTTTGATCGTCCTGAATCAAGATATAGGCAATATATTCAGAACGGTGTTGTGTGGTATAGAACATTAAAGAGGGGGTATTACACTTCCATGAGGTAATAATTGTTAACACATATCACATTTAGATCACCACATTAACTTTTATTGTTTTGAAAATACTATATTTGCCGAAAATGTTTTAAATGTTTAATTAGTTTCATTTTCCTTTTTGGTCCTCTGAGTCCCCCCTCCCTTTGCTCTCTGTGCTAAGTCACTCCCCTTATTACAATCGATATGCATTTCACTAATGACGCTACTGCACATCACATCAGGTTTGTGAAGCTGTAGTATATTGTATCCTGCTTTTGTACATTTATGGAAAAGTAACATAGGCTTATGGGCGGAGCATTGCACAAAATGTTACAGCTAACCAAAAGGAGTGTTTGAATAGGACCAGGGAGAGATCACTAGATTACTCAAACATGCATGGATGGAATATAAAACCACTTCAGGCATGTTTTTGATAAGGGAACAACATTATAACATGGGAGAAAGATTTGGCATAACACCCCGTATTGAACAATGTGTGCTCTACCTGATGGTGATCTGAGAGGTCTGAGCCAGCCTTTGTCCTGCAGACTTCAGTCCAGTGTAGATCTGCCCCATCTCCATGGCCCCTCCCAGACCCACCACCTCCAGGCGCCTGTCGCTCATGTCTGAAAAAACAGGGCAATATTATTTTATGTTAAATGCCAATATTACATTACACAGTGTTGGCTTTATCTGAAAATGAAATAAATAAATCATTAATAGAAGCAATAGGAGTATAGAAATAGGACAGTGTAATCCCTCGTTCATTTTGGAGTGGTCCAGTGTAGAGAAGGTTTCAGAGGTGGTCACGGAGTTGAAATGTCTTGATTTCAAAACAGTGCCCAGATGACTACCTCTGAAACCTTCTTTACATTGTACAGAAATAGCTGTAGTAGTAGTTGTTGTAAACCGAGCCGTCATCGTTGTCTATGTTTGTCCCAGGAATTCTGCTGCTCTTATGTAATGATGGGAAGAATACTTTGAGTCATTAAGAGTACTGAATAGTAAATGAGTATCCTGAATAATTTTACATCAAGTTGCATTTAACGTATAGGAAAAAAAACACAACATAGGATTAAAAACAGCTTAATGTTTGTTTAACTGTTTGTTATGTATTTCCTATCACTGACTGGAGAAGGAAAAATCACACATGCCTCACCACAGGAGCAGTGTTTTCTATTTTTCTCACTAATTGAGAGCAGTATGAAAATAGGTGCAATGTATTTTTGATTCTATGAAAGTAACTGTCTTCTGAGTACCACCAAATGAAAAAGTAACTGTACCAGAATACAGTTACTAGAATTAGTATTCAGAATGCATATTCTTGGTACATGTACACAGTTACTTCCCAACTCTGCTCTAATGGGGTCTGTCCACAGAGGTCCCACAAGGAGACGTGGTGGTGTTGGCTTTACAGGTGAAAAGGTGCTGTGTTGTATGAGATGCTTGGCCACACTACGGACAAGTGTTAGTGATGTTAGCAGGGGTGTAGCACCAAATTTTGGACCCTGGGTACAAATCATCTTGGTGGGCCCGCACTACATGTTGTCTAATGAAATAGTCCAGTACAGACTATAAAGGGCCCCTCCCTGCACTGGGCCTTTGGTAAACAGTACCCTTTACCCCCCAGTCTGATGCCCCTGGATGTTAGAGTGAATCCGACTGAGGTATGAGCTCAAGAACCAACTCTATCCTGAAGTAGTATTAATTTGTGATCTCATCCTGTGACGGTACAGTCTGAGTGGCAGGTAGATTTAACCAGTCACAGTGAAGTGTGAACATTCAGAACAGGAAGATGAAGGCAATAGAAAAATACAAAGTCTACATGAATCGGGATTAAACAAAAAAAAAAAAAAAATCGTGAATTGGCTGCAAGAAAATTCTGATACACACTTTTGGCCATATTATCCTGCCCTACTGGTAAACAGTCACATTTTTATAAAGGGCTTTTCCATATTTATGGCACTCAGACCGCTTTACATGAAGAAACCACTCACCCATTCACACACACATTCATACGGCAGTATATGCAGACACCGGGAGCGAGGTGGATAAAGTGTCATACAACGACAGTATTCATCTGTGGGAGCTGGAATCGCACCGGAAAATGTGGACAAGTGGACCAGTGGACCTAACTGCTCAACCAATGATGTTTATGTTGAGAACGGGATTCAAACCACCCACACAGTATGTGAGGGAAGTTTACTTTTACTTTTCCAGACTGTTCTAGATTTTAACTGGATAAAACTGAAACGCTGATTCCCATGTTCAAGTCCTGAACCAGCAGGAGGCCGGTCCCTGAGGTCTGGGAGAACAAAAGTGGTGCAAGGTTCACACGGCAACAGACATGAACTTAGATGCTATTAGTAGTAGTAATATTAGTAGAAGTGGTAGTTAAACTTAAGCCCTTTTGTGTCTGACCTTGAGAGACAGTTTTGAGGAGGTCTGGATCTATGATGACTTCGGCGGTTGGCCCCTGGTTCGGTGCTCCCTCCGGTTTCTTGGATTCTCCCCAGAGGTTGGACCCGCCGTGCATGCTGGGAATGTTGAGGATGGCGATCCCTTCAAGGGTGGTCGGGCTCAGATCAAGCTGTTTGCCACAACACTGGGGAAAACACATAAGGTTAAAAGGATTACTGTTAACTGTCAATCAATTTATACTCAAAGGTTCAAATGCTGCAGCCAAATATAACCCTGATCACTTTACCTTAAGCTAAATGACAAATGTATTTTAGAATCTGTTAAATCATTTTATGAAAACTAAAATGACGTCAAGTGTATTTCAAGGCTTTTTTGCCCAGTGACTGTTTCATCGTTTGAATTTACAACAGTTTTTATTGGTAAAAATAAATAGAAATTATTATTTTACATGCTGCTCATTGTAAACCTTAATACTAGTGGTCCATGGGTGTATACTAGTCTATGTGTCTTATACTTGTTCTGATACAGCTCAAGATCATTCTAAAGATATTCAGGAAAGGTTCATTTCTGTCTTATGAATGTGACTCTTTTTTTATCGATACTTGCTCAAATGAGTATCTAGTTATGCTACATGTTTTTTTTCTTACTTTAATTTTTTATCTCTGAAAAAACATGTTTGAACTGTTTTATTCTGAATTTCAGTTGAATACATTTTCAATTAGTTAAAAATTTTAAAATAAAAATTTCACCTTTAAAATATTCAGCACAAATATTTTCAAGCTTCAAATTCAACAGTCATAATTCACACTGTAAAATTCACAGCATAAGTAAACAATGGTGTGTGACTGAAAAGGACAGAGGAGGCTGTTTCCTATTGGCCTTTCTCTTCTGTGGCAAATCTGAACTCTAATCTGAGTTCTGGATGATCAGCCAAACGTCTTGACTCCTACGTTTTGTCCAGTTGACAGATTTAATTTTTCTTTTGCTATGGATGAAACCTGGACGACTGAGGAATTACACAGATACTTTCTCTTCTGTGGGCGGAGCTTATAATTAAGGAATCAAAGAGATGGTTTTGATTAGTTCGTGCAGCATTTCCTGGTCATTACTAATTTAGATTGACTCACTTAAGATCCATTGCTGACCTAATTAGATGAACTAGACTTTCATATCTATGCAGTATTTGAATGTTAATCACCTCTATACTGAGACACTCCTTCAGCTTCTTGCAGGACGCAGAGATGGTCTCAGATGTAGCAAACTCAAAATACCAAAGTTTGTTTTTCATTCTATAAGAAAAGAGAAAGGTCTGAACAGTGCCATTTACAACACAAATCAAAAACAACAACAACGACAAAACATTTAATATGCATTAAGCAACTTTTCTGGTGGAGATGTTGATTCTTTGCTGGGAATGTATCACAGTATGGCATTAAATCTATGAATTTTGCATTTATTCAATTACTGGTGTTAAAAACATGCTTTCTTACTGCAAGTGGGCTTACTGCTCCATAGATCTGACGTGTAACTTGTGTGTTGTAAGTACTAACCTGCTGTTGAATCTCTGTGGATACTTCTCTCTCATTGAGTGGAAGCGGTGAGCGATGGAGGCGTCCTGTAAACGAGGGAAGCCATTAAGGTTTAATTTGATCAAACGGCGACATCATCCCACGTGGAACCAAGCTACTAATTATACATGTGGAGCTTTGTGTCATTGTGAGTGTGGTGCAGTGGTGGAACGTAACAAAGCAAAGGTGGTACTACACTTATGTACACATTTTAGGTATTTGCACTTTACTTAAGTCAGTTTTAAAGCACATAACTTTTACTTTTACTTCACTACATTTGAGAGAAATATCTGTACTTTCTCCACTACATTTTTTGAACTGGACTGAAAAGTAAAAGTATTTTATATTATTGTTTGAGACCTGCTGAAAAGGCTGAGGGTTTATTTTGAACAAGTTTGTAGTTTGAGCAAACCAAAATATACATATAAAAACAACAAAAACAAATAAATTCAATTGTTTCTTTATTAGACCTCAAAATCAGTGTGAAATACTTTTACTTTTTACTCTTTACGTACTTTTTTAAACAGGTACTTTAATACTTTTACTTAAGTAGATTTTTTCATGTGATACTTTTACTTGAATACTTTTTGCTTTGATATCTGTACTTTTGCGTAACAAAATTGATTACATTTTTTACATATACAGAGGCAAAAAGTTACTCAAGTAAAAGTAAAATTATCACTCTACTTAAAAAAAAAAAATCTACTTAAAAGTATCAAAGTACCCATTTAACAATGTACTTTAAGAGTATCTGACAAGTGTTGTTAATCTGTTTAAGTGTTAAATGTAGTGATATTGATATAAAAATAACACATATTTCGTAACAATACAAATTAGTTTTAGTTTTTCTGATGAATTTTGTGTATTTATTTTTGTTTTGCTCAAAGTCGAAGTTTGAACTCGAAACTTTTAGTCAAGATGTTTCCACGAACATGGTAAAAATAATCCCTCAAATCATATGAAAAGTACTTTTTACTTTTCCGTGCAGTTACAAATGTAGTGGAGTAGAAAGTACAGATACTGCTCTCAAATGTAGTGAAGTGAAAGTAAAAAATATCCACAGGTAAAATGTACTTAAGTAAAGTACAGATACCTAAATATTCTAGCACAGTACTTCACTACGTGTACTTCGTTACCTTCCACCACTGTTACAAAGGAGAGATAGTGAATATATGGGTAGAAGAATGTAGAGATTAAAACCTGAAGAAAACAAGAGGCTTAGAGACACATCAAAGAGGAGATTTATAGATCTATAGAGATGGAAACGTTTTTAAAATATACCAACAATTTCTAGAACTGGGTTAATGCCGGATTTATACCCAGTACAGGGCGGGTTCAGTACAAATTTTAAGTGAGTCATACCAACTACTATATACTACAGTGTGTACTTGCCTAAATACCTCATAACTGCTTCAGACCACTGCAGGGTCCTACATAGACACTTTGTTCTGCAGATCGATACCTGCCCTGGACCCGTTCCCCAATACTACGAGCTCAGTGTAACAACACGACTCGTTTTTAATTACTTTGGAAATCCTCCAGAATCTGCATTTGGTATAAACCAGGTTAAATTTTTTTTTTTAAAGTAGTAGTTCGTAGTAGTGGTAGTAGTTGCAGCAGCAGTAGTAGTAACAGTATTAGTAGTAGTGTTAGTAGTGGTAATAGCAATAGCAGCAGTAGTAGAATTAGCAGTAGTAGTAATAGCAATAGCAGCAGCAGTAGTATAAGTTGCAATTGGAGCAGTAGTAGTAGTAGTAGTGTTGGTGGTGGTAGCAGTGGTAGCAATTGTAGTAGTATTAGCAGTAGAAGATGTAGCAATAGCAGCAGTAGTAATATTAGCAGTAACAGCAGTTGCAGTAGTAGTAGCAGTAAAAGTAGTAGGAGTTGTTGTAGTACTATTAGCTATTACTACTATTAGCAGCAGTAGTATTAGTACTAGACTATATTACTAGACTAAGTAGTAATAGTAGCAGCATTAGCAGTAGTAGTAATAGCAATAGTGGTAGCAGTATTAGTAGTAGTTTTATAAGTAGCACTCACCACTCCGATGCTGAAATAGTTGTTGATGATTTCGTAGGGCACAGGGTCGCCCACCTCCTCGGGGTCGTCGGGCACCACTCTGATGCTCCAGCGGTCCATCGCGATCACCTCACTGCCCTCGATCTCCTTCAGGATCTCCGTCAGGTCTCCACCCTCGTAACCTGACAGCCATATTCAGGACACACCATTAAAAGGCTAAAGGCTAAATGCTAAAATGTGAGTTTTGAAGTCTTTGGTTTAACTGGATAAGACTCACTTTAAACTATGGTGCGAAATCTCAATCCACAAGACATCAACAAAGAAGTCATAGTATTTCATGTCTTTTATTTACCAGTAGCATTGTCAAAAATCAAAAATATGTGAAAACTAGTATCAAAACTAGATACTCATTTGAGCAGGTATTGATAAGAAAAAAGTCACATTCACAGGACAGAAGTGAATCTTTCCTGATCTTGAGCTGTATCAGAACAAGTACAGTATAAGACACATAGACTAGTACACACCCATGGACCACTATGGAACCTACTGGATACTGAGGGATTACACAGATATAAGATCTCATGGGAATAGAAAAGAAAGTACTACCATTTAATGTTGAAATCACATTCTATTGTTCTATAATTTTGAGCATTATTAACTTATTTTAAATTTTGAAGCCACAGCCCTGCCTTGTCTTAAATAATATGGATAATAAATGTGACATGGAGCAGAAAAGCACAAACCTTCTTCAAACATACTTAGATGCTGAGTAGAACAAAGTGTTTACCTCCTCCCCAGCGCAGACACCGAGCCAGGTCGTTCCCAGTGCCCAAAGGCAAAACCGCGACAGGAGGATGAACCAGGAGATTGGCTTTGTCTGAAAACCACAGCACTTTGGTTATTTTAAAGTTTAAAGCAACACTGTGGAACATTACAGCGTAAATGAGGTTTACCTATAGCATCGAGAAGCCATCCGACTGTACCATCCCCACCACAAACTAGGATCCTGTAGTCTCGGAGGTTGTGGAAAAATTGTAAACTAAAGACAGAAAATCAAACTTAAGCTCAGAAAATAAATCATTAAAATAATTAAAATAGTAACATGTTTGAAATGTAGAAGTATTTTTATTTTAGTAATTACACAAGAAAATTGTAATCTGTGTGTAATGTGCATATGATTTAAAGGTACAGTATGTAACTTTCTGAAGGTGGCACATCACCTGCATGATTCCACTGAAATAAAAGGTTAAACCCACATCCAACAGTCTCCATGGAGATAAGCTTTATGCCATACTGTGGAATATTATAGCCGAAAAAAACAACATCTTCTTGGAAACAAGCAGGAAGAGGCCCTCTCCTGGGCCAAATAGGAGTCAGGTTTATGGAGATGCAAGCCTGCTCAAAGTAAGGTTTTTTGAATGTTTTTCAGTATAATAAAAACAAACTTTTTTTTTTTTTTTTTTGGCTATAAAGTTGCATACTGTAGCTTTAATTATATATTTATAGTAATAAAACACTCCGTACCCTGGTGCTGGTCCTCCATTGGATAAATTGTAAACTTGTCGAGGGTTTAACAGATACTGAAACCTCCTCAGCACACTGTAAACAATATTATATTAATGTTGGTATCAAAATATAAAGTTAATTTAAGAGGTTACGCTAATTAACATAAATAAATAAAACGATGTGGATGAAGTGTGAACGTACTTTTCCCCCTGCTTCCCTCCACTCTTTGGGTTGACAAACACCAGCAGAGGATGAGTATCTTTTATTGGAACAATCTGAAAAAGTTAAACAAACAAGCTGTAGGAATTAGGACACAAAGATTCACATGGGATGAATACACAGCAAAATGAATAAACTGAAGTATTCTACATATTAAAATGGTTGGGTAGTCTTTATTTTAATTAGTTAGCTTTGAGACACAGTGAGTTAGCTAGTGTGCTGTACACAGCGTCTATTCGATAAGTCAATTTGATTAAAACAATTGTGCTACTAAAACCATTGTGCGATTTTCAACACTTTATATTTCATGATTATAAGCTGTTTCCAAATACATATTAAACTATAACTTTTTAAATAGTTGAAAGAATAGTTTGTTTTAAATGATATATTTTTTATTCAATACAAACAATTGTTCAGTTCGTTTTCATTTTCTCAAAAGGTAAACAGAGAGTCTGCTTTAACTGGATTTTACTGCTTTACTTGGAATGTTCCACAGTAAGGCATTCAATATATGTAACTTTGTGGAAACAAGCAGCTCACAGCAAAAATTTGTGTATTTTTTACAAATAAAAACATATATATAGATACTTTGCAGTGACGCTGCAATGCTGGGGGTGTACCGCATCTATGTATATGGTGGAATGTTCAGAAGTTTCCATGGTTACGCAATGCACATATTAGCAAATATAGTCAAAAAATTTTAAGATAGTCAGAAAGCATAAGACAAAAAAGGGGGGATTTAAACAACACATTTTCAGGAACCTGTGATTAATCCGAGTGTTCAGGGGCCTGTTTAAGAGTTTGATTTTCAAAGTGAGAGTGACTAAATGAAAAACTTTCGGCTAATGCTAGCTTGTGAGTGTAATGGAGGGACTTGTTTAACAGCACAAATCAGCTCACCTGTTGTAGTTTTAGCTAAGTCAGTTCTCTATGGTCTGATTGTATTAAATTAAAGCACAGATAAATGTCTTAGACAGAGTTGAGCCTACAGTTAGCATGAAATCCTCAAGGAATATTGACGACATCAGCTGAAACGTATCAATTGATAAGTTTAACGTGTAATACCTAAAAAGATAACATTCCCACAGAGACAAACAGCTGGCAGACCCCAACAGGAAAGTTACATTGTTCACCTTTAATTCAAAATAAACGAATTCAAAGAGCTTGTATAAAAAAAGGTACCTGAAGGTTGTGGCCATCTGGAGTTACATTTAATAGGCTTGTATCTTCATCCTACGCAGAAATATATTTATTACAAAACTGTGAAAATTTCTATAGGAAAACTTATGCACACTTTATTTACTGATGCGTTACCTTGGAAACAGCACAAATAGCCCAGGGAGGGAGGATGTGGTCTTTCAATGGTCCACAGTCACACAGCTTAATGCCAATCACAACACATTCATCATGACGCTGCAAATGACAGACAATATTTAAATATTTAAACCAACACAGTTTAAGATTTCATTTAATGGGCATTGTTTTCAACCCGGTCAGTTTAAGTCAAAATCTATGCACTTTTTTTCTTTTAAAACAGCAAAAAACATCCCCAAAACTAAATACATTTCAAATTTCGATATATTTATATACATGCAAAACTAGTTACTGGTTTTGTTTGTATCTGTACAAATCAAGATAAATAAATACTAAAAGTTTCACAAGGCTTTGGTAGAATTATAGCTATGTTGTTTTGTTAATGTTTTAGTCCAATTTCATACTCACAATCTCATGGCACCAAACGCAGGTCCGTCCTCCTAAAGTTTTGATTTTTTTGTGGCAAACTTCACACTTGTTTGATTTGCAGTCGGCCCTGATCCAGTCATGAGCTGGAACCTGAAAAGCACCATTCGGACAGACGCAAGAAGATTGGACATTTTGGCTGGAGACACTTTCAGGTTTAAAGCCTCCAAAGGTGTTGACTTGTTGGTCACATGAACACAGAACATTTTACACAAATAAACACTACTTTATATCAGATTTTTGAGGCCAAACCTTTCCCGATTCCGCCATTGAAAAGAATGGGATTCCCTCTTAACCAGAAGAGCCACCACAAAGAAGTGTTTAGAGGCAAAGTGGGCGGGGCCAAATAAGGTCAATATCGACTTATTGTTCAAAATATGGAAGCTGGAAGAATATATTTTGGGGGTCAATATTAATCGTGTGCACAATTTCTTTGCAAAAATAGGGACATTTTAGGTATTTTTGTTGTAACACGGTAAGATCTGAGCTATGAAAGGTTCAATAAGTTACTTCCATGGCAAATTAATGCTTCATTCGACTGTTTATTTGTTGCAGCTCAGACTTTTTAATGTTACAGTATATTTAAAAAAGTTTTTATCTTGCATTATTATTGTCTGTAGCAATATATTGTGTTATCATGACAGACCTAATTTGATGTTTGATGATTTTAAATGGAGGGGAGGGGCCTGTATACTGTAACTCTATACATGCAAACTCCGCACACAGAGGCCCGATGTGGTGAGGGAGCTGAACCCAGGACCCTCTTGCTGTAGGGTAGACGTACTAACTAACAACTACACAACATTGCCAACTAATACAGATCTTCATAATTTAACAGGCAAATAATAGTGACGGTGAAATCTGTTTATTAAAATCCTTAAAATTGAAATATAGTTTTAGAGAAGTTGACAAATGAATGATTTCCTTTTGTAAAAATTATATCAATGTTTGTTTTTTTTCTAATATCTGTTGCTCATCTCATGTTAAGTGTCTAAACATATACAACCTCTTATATGGCTCTACCATTCAGCAAAATCTACAAAATTTACCAATACCAAAATATGAAATCATTCCGCCGATATGACTCACACTCATATTATCAGCAAATAAATTGTTTAAATTCATCTTTAAAATCTATTTAAAATTATATGAAGTTTTGCATGTCCTTGAAATACATTCCATTTTTGGGAAGCAAAATAACCAAAAGCTTTTGTTCCCATTTCAGTTCTGCGGCCGGTTTTCAGACGTAGACAATCATGAGATCGTGTATTAAAAGTTTCTGTATCAAATTTCAGCAAACAAGTGAGATATTCAGGCAGCCTATTGTCAAAGTCCTTTATAAATACATTTTATACATTATTGTTCTTTAAAAGGTTACTTGAACAATTTATTTTCTGTAATTCAATGGTATACAAGATTTGTTTCTATAATAAAATGATAATTGCGATTTTAAACTGTTACACTGTTAAGAATAAGAAAAAGAAAGTTCCTAATGGCAGTAGGTTACATTATTATTATAGATTAGAGATACCAAAAGTTGCTGTTTTTAAATATAAAATAATAAACAGATGTAGTATTTAGATCTAAGAAGACATTTCTTTGGCTTCGGATTTGACCCAGGTCGAAATGACAACTGGAAAATTATGTAACTCTGAATGAATAACACACACTCTGAAATTGAGGAAGCGAGTGGCATTATACATTTTTCCTACTAAAAATTGACCAATATCACGTATTTGGAAACAGGGAGATTCACAGTCGGTTAGGGATCGGTTCACACATTTGTCCCACGCGTTTGAATGACGCCACATTTTAATGCTAACGTTATTTTTAAATCTGACAGGGGTGTGCAAAAAATATCTAAATATCGACAGTTTACAGTATCAATGTATTGGGCTGCTGTATGGAGTTTTTTTGATATATTTTATTGAAAGGTTAAAACGACTCCGGCACACTCACGGTTCACTCTTGGTTCACTTTGGTTCCTCTGACCTTCTTCAGATAAGAGGACAGATGATTTCTGCTCCTCTTATATAAGTTAAAGAAATGCCCCTTTAAGAGTAAACAACCAATCACAACAGTGAAAAAAATACCTGTCCTCTTACCTGAAGAAGGTCAGAGGGACTGAAACGTTGTACTAATAAAAGTAAACTAAGAGTGAGACGGGTGTGTGGGAGTCTTTTTAAAACCTTTCAATAAAATATACCAAAAAAAATGACCATACAGCAGCCCAATATATCAATACTGTAGATACTAATATATTGATACTGTAGATACTAATATATCAATACTGTAAGAGTGAGGCAGTGTACAGGAGTCATCTTAAAACCTTTCAGCCAAGTGCCTCTCCTCCAACGCACCTGTCGCTCAGTCAGGTGTCCAGAGTCTACACAGAATTGGTATATTTTAAATGAAATTCAATTTTTTATTAGTTTGTGACAGCTCTCCCATTTTGTTGCTTCTTTACGTTAAACGAGCTTGTTTACGTTAAACATTTGACATATTCACTGTTTATTCATATTCACTTAGCACAGGTAGTAGTTTAACAAAGACTTTTAGTATCGCAGTCCTGATTTTGTAGTTATATTGATAAAAGTGCCATTAAAGTTGTTTTTTTTTCAGTGAAAGTGGGGTTGATCATTAAGTAAGTGGCCGAAGGTCTTAGACTATTTTTTACTGAACTGAGTGAAATCAATTTCAAATGTATCAGGTCAAATTGTATCAGAATTAAAGAGCTGCCTACGTATTGAGGATAGACTGCGAGTATCACAGCAACCAAAGAGCCAACCTGGACCGAGGCTGTTAAAGGTAACGCCCAATTTGCCAGTACCACTGGTTTGGCAGAGGGTGGGCACATAGCAACGCTGTCAAACCTGTTGCTAACACTAGAGGGAGCGACCTTGGAGAAAGAAGGCAGCTGATTTATCTTTTATTATATTCATATCTTGACTGACAGACACAATAGCGAAATAAAAACCAGAATCATGTAGAGCAGGTCAATATAAACATTTTAAAAGCAAAATGATGAGCCGGACAGCAACAGTTACAGAGAGAGGGGTTACAATTTTTCAATAATAAGTGAATTGGAGCCAGAGGTGATGGAGCCGGAAGGGTGCACATGGTCACTCCTTGTTTGGAACACAGCGGCTAGCAGGTCAGCTATGTCCATTTATATATAGTCTATGATATCGAGGTATGCTCCATATCAGCAAAATTTTGATGAACTTGAGTTTTTGTTAGGATATGCAAAAAAATGTAGATTGAGCCTGCATGATATGAAACATTAGTAAAGCAAACCTCAGTGTGTACTTCCCTCTTTAAAACAGGCCTTCTTGCACAAAAGTTATTTATAATCCACACTTAAAAACATGGCTCTGACTAATCCCCTAATCTCCCTTTTAGTGCTGCTTTTGCCTTTATAAACCAATAGACAGACTTCAATTTATCTTTTTGAGATTAACGAAAACAGCTATTAGATAATGGCTTTGACCTGCTAGCTAGGACAACTCAAACATGAAATAAAAAAGTAAAATTAATAGAATCTTACACCAATCTCCTTTTTGGACTTGACGAAGGTGCGTGCGCAGGGCTCGGGGTTCTTGTTGGCACACTGGTTGTGAACTGTGTATTTGCAGCCTAGATAAAAAGAATAAGGAAGAAATTTAGCATAAAATTACCACCTCCGTCTGTAATAGTGTTGTCACAATACTAAAATTTCAAACTCGATTTCGATACCATGACATCTTATATCTGTGTAATCCCTCAGTGTCCAGTAGGTCCATAGTGGTCCATGGTGTATACTAGCCTATGTGTCTTATAGTTGTGAAAGATACAGCTCAAGATCATTCTAAAGCTTCAGGAAAGGTTCATTTCTGTCCTGTGAATAAAGTAGTGTAGTTGATTTTCGGCACTTTTGATAATCCTACTCAAGGCTTAGGCTTCAGCTTTACTGAAGTAAGTCTATGATCCTAAAACCTTTGCGAATTCATACAACAGTCTTGTCATGTGCATTTGGCTGTGAATTGGTCAAACTTTATCTTCTGAATTACAGCTCACATGTGACTGTTGATATTGTTCCTTCTGTCAAATGGCATTAGTCAAAAGAGCACAGTTGCCCCCTAGTGGTGACTCTGCACTCTTGCATATGTAATAAGAGACTCACAAAATTTTAGCAGAAGGGGAACTTTTTCTGCATTTATGGATGGTGAAAAAAGTAGTTGTAACATGGTGACTAGCAGGTTAGCGATGACCATTTACATGTACAGTCTATGACGTGTACTCACATGTGCAGCAGAGGCCCTGTTTGCCGAGCCCCAGCAGCATGCTCTCACACACTCCACAGTACGTGGGTTTGTTAAAGTGCTTCATCCTCCAGATGTGCTGCCCGTCCTTCTCCGTCATCTGACACATAAGTGATTCAGACACTTGTAACAACATAAACCACCAGGACTAAAACAAGTTTAGACTGGACTTAACTTGGACTAAACAAGGAGTATGCCCGAGTAAAAAAAAAAACAGGTTTAAAACATGGCTAATCTAAACTGCACTAAACTCAAGCCTAACAAAGTAAAGTAGGACAATGAAATATTTTCCAAACATGTACATATGTTCTTATTTTCATCCCCCTTTCAAATGCAATAATTTTTCACCACAAAATAAGTCATTAGTTATCATGTGGTCTTTGACTATTTATATTATAGACCTAGACCAGGGGTCAGGAACCTTTTTAGCCAAGACAGCCAAAAAAGTCACATATTTTAAAATGTATTTCCGTGAGAGCCATACAATATTTTTTAACTCTGAATACAACTAAATGTGTAAATTTTTAAACAAGACCAACAATTTTAGAGCATAAGAAGTCTCTGAATGTTTTGTTAACATTATTTTAATAACATCTGTGGGAGCCAAGTTTTGGTTTACGTTTGGTAATGCATGCAAATTCAGAGTGTTAATATTTTAATGTTAATAAATGATGTTTTATGTTAATATTTGATTTATATGTATAAGCTACACTTGTTTTATTGCATTAATGTTGATTTTGGAAAATATCTTAGGATTGTCATTATTGACGTAAATATGTTACTGTCACTTTAAGAGTCATAGCGCGCACGAGGGAAAACAGCACGCGCTGTGAGAATGTGTTAGTTGAGGCAGCGCATAAAGACAGAGCCAAATGGTTTTCTTACTGTAGTATTGTTTATTTTTGAGAATTACTTGATTTGATTACTTCTGTATTTATGAATAATTTATTTGTTACTTATTGTGTTAACAAATATGAGCTAAGATTTATCTGAGAGCCAGATGCAGTCATCAAAAGAGCCATGTCTGGCTCGCAAGCCATAGGTTCCCGACCCCTGACCTAGACAAAACTAGACAAAAGCTCCAAATTTGTCCAAATTTGTGATTTTTTTCTGTTGATGCTTGTTCAAATGAGTCTAGTTTGGATACTGCTTTTAGTTTTAATTACTTTATTTGTAATACAGTGAGTTCTTGGATCTAGTCATTAACAGTAATGATCAGGTTCAACATTTGCAAATTTACCCTTTGGATATTTCATGGCAAAGTACAGTGTGATCAATAGGAAAAACTGGCCTCTGACCTCCCAGCTCTGACAGTCTGACAACATCATGTTCTAGCACCTGAAAAGCAGTGATCCTTGTGCAGTACCTTGAGCCCCAGCAGTACGAGCAGAGGGACATTGTTCATTCCTCCTTTGACCCACTCCTCCAGAGTCACTGTCCCACTGTCATCCACGTCTATGGCCTTCATCATGTCCTTCAGCATCTGTGCAAACACCAAAACACAACGTTAAGCAGGTTTCTAGCCACAGTCAGTTTCTTCAATCACAATGATGTTCTTACAGGTTTGATCTCAGTGACATCCCAGCCGAGATAATTCGCTGCTCTCATCATTTGTGTGATGATCCGGTCCACCTCCTGAAGATAGAATACTTATACTTACAACATATTCATAATGAAACACTATTACTTCTACTACCAATACTACTATTATTACTACTACTACGATTCTGTTTAGCTATGCATATGATTGAACGTTTTTAATTTTATGATGATTGTTTATGATTATTCATGTTTTGATTAGTTGTCTTGTGATTTTAATTTCTTTCTTACTCTGTAAAGTCATTTGAATCACTTTGCGTATAATGCAATACAAATAAACCTGCCTTGCCTTACTACTACTACTACTATTACTACTGTTACTACTATTACGCACTGGTGGAACGTAGTAGTAAAGTACAGTACTTAAGTACAAATGTAGGTGTCCATAATTTACTTAAGTAAATTTTGTGTGGAAAGTGGATACTTTTTATTTTTACGCTACTACAAATGAGAGAAGCTATCAGAGGGTTTATTTTTAACACGTTCATAGTTGGAGCAAACTAAATTCTACAAAGATGATGGGGTAAAAAATCTATTCAATTGTTTGTATTGAACAAAATCAGCACAAATCTTTATCAAAATCACTAAATTTGAAGCTTTATTAGATCTCAAGCTCTGCCAAAATACTTTTAAATTTTAACAGGTACTTTAATACTAATACTAATTTTACCTCAGTAGTTTTTCATGCAATACTTTTACCTTTTGCTGTGATATCTGTACTTTTACTTGTGTAACAAAATTGAGTACTTCGTCACCACTACTACTACTACCACTACTACTACAACTGTTAATAACATCTAAGTATATATGTAAATAGAGTATAGATGTGGAGCCTGATATTCAATGAGACTAGTTTTCCTTATCAACAGTGATTGTGTTAATAAACTCGTTCTCTCTACATACGTTGTACATTATTGGCCTGTGCTCCATCTGATCTCAACCTGTCCAGTGGCAGTCATGTTATCTCTTTTAAGTAGAGCAGTGTTTTCATGTGCATTGTCTCTAGGGTGACCAAAATACAAAACTGGGACACACCCATTTTTAAGCACGACTTCTGTATTTTAGCTAAACAACTCACAGTATAATCTGCTCTACCTTTGGCAGGTGTCAGATTAGTCAAAAATAGGGACATCTGAGACTTTTTTTTTGACTAAAACTGGGATAAATCTGTGGTTTTGGATGAATCTGCTGGGACAGGGGACACAGGGCTCAAAACTGGGACAATAGAGACATCTGGTCACACTAATTGTCCCCGAAGAAACAAATAAACTAATCTAAACTAATTACGGATACTACAACAACTACTACTGCTATTAATAGTTTTACTACTACTACCGGCTTTGCAGCTGATGTCATAAACATCCCCTGGGGTTGTGTTGCTAGCTGTAGGCTCTGCTCTGTCTGAGACTTTGTTACTCAAATTAGACTTTGATCTAAGTTTTGTTTAAACACAATCTGACCATAAAGAACTGACTTAGCTGGAACTACAACAGATGATCTGATTTGTGCTGTTAAACAAGACATATATGCAGTGCACCCCCAGCATGATGTCACTGCAAAGTATCAATACATCTATCTACAGCTACTAATGCAAATACTGCTACTACTACTACTACTACTACTACTACTACTAATAAAACTTTGGCACTTACTGAACTGTCGAGGAGGCCATTCATGTCTTTGTCATAGAGTTTGAATGTAACTGGAAACACATACGCAAAAAATGAAAAACTTGCACTCTGTAAATGACAGTTTACTAACATATTCAATTATATTATATAAAAACCTACTATGGACACTTACACTCAAGTTTGTCTCGCGGCTGCCCGTCCTCAAGAACAGAAAAGTAACAGGACACATCCCGAAGGAAGACTCCACCTTAGATACAACATTCACCAGGAGAGATAAGTTAGAGACCAGCTTTTTCAGTTCTGATATCAATTTTGATGCTACATCTACAACCGATATCAACGGAGACGAGTGCAGAGACTGAAAAAAGCATTTACTTCCTTTAACATGACAAATGTTATCCAAAATGTGTCATGTAGCTGCTATTTATCTCACAAGTAACTACAGAACAGCTTTGTGTAAATTAAAAAAATAAATAAATAAATAAATAAATATATATATATATATATATATATATATATATATATATATATATATATATATATATATATATATATATTTGGAGGCCGATATCTGATAACAGTATTGACTTAGTGCTTCCCTATAAATAATTAGTAATACAACAAATACAATACATTGCACTTTCAATTTTATCAATTCTCCCACTTAACTAGTACAACAAGAGCAGACTTAGGCTTAATTCATTGAAAACGAAATTTTGTAATAAAGTTGGATGTTTGGACGAGAGATCGATTGATGTATTTTTTTTCATGGCCAATACCGATTGCTTAGATTCCAGAGCAACCAATGTCGATAAACTCTGTCGATATTTTGGGGATGATTTGCAGGGACAATTTAGATCATTTTCCCCAAATTATGTCATTTAAATTTGCTACAAACTCCCCCCCAAGCCCTTTTATTTTACCACAAGCCTATAAGAGAGCTGTGCAGTCACGTTTAATGCAGTTATCGCTTTAAACTTAAGTGTTTATGTGTACTTTTTAGGTAGCACATTGGCCAAAAACAAAACACTGGCCTGTGCTGGCGATTTAAGGCCAATAGCTGATGTGCTAAAAAGTGCAGATATTGGTCAATCTCTAACATTTGAGTTTTTTAAGCCTAAACATGTATAAATATAAGATGAAAAATCCACATATAGTTATTACCTCCTTTCTGACAGGCCCCTACTCCGTTGTGATCCACGTGTTTGAAATATCGAAACAGTCGCTTGCAGAAATCAGCCGGAACATCGCGGACATCCAGATATGTTTTCAAGAAGAGAGAAAATCCACCCTCATCCAAACACTGAGGAGCAACAACAGGAGCAGTGTTATTTTTGCAAAGCAGATACATGTTTAAAACCTGATATGGAACAAGGTCAAGTGAATATAGGAGTTTAGACCTCTACTTTTTCCAGAATATAGTTAACATCATTAGAGTTATATGGACTTATTATTATATTACTTATTATATATACGCTTTGCTTTGTTTGTTTTTCTGTTTGTATTGTATTTTAAACACGGGAAAGCATGAGGATCTAAGTGCTCTCCTTCCTGGGTGGACACAGCTAGTATTTATATTATTATTATATTATTAATTCCAACACTGTTACCTAGCAACCATAATGTTAACAAGGGCCAAAACTTTACACAGTTACACAATGGTTATGATTAGACTAGTAAAAATAAACTTAAACACCTTTATTTTGTTACTGAAGTGTCACTGAACTGTCCTTAATGTGTTCCTTGCATGTAAATTGTTGCTGCATTTTTTAATAGAATTTTTGTGTTGATGACATATGGCACTTCCTTTTTAGAAGTCACTGTTACTTCGCAAACAACGAAGTTAAATCTGTCAACTGGACAAATCGTTGTAGGAGTGAAGACGTTTCGCTGCTCATCCAAGCCGCTTCTTCAGTTGTGGTCAGAATGCTGGTAGCCACTGCCTTTAAATCTATCTGAGGGGAGGGGCTAAACCACACTGAAACTGTAAACAGCTATTGTTTCCAGTTTCAGATGAAACTACCCTATTCATCCCTTAACAACCCTGCTATTGTTCTCATTGTTCTGTGTCTGAGGATGGAGTTGTAGATGGGGGAGAGATTATGTCTCAGGCCCCCATTTCTGTTTAAGGAAGGATTCTCTTTCCTAACAAAAATAGCTTCTTTAACTCCTCTCTCAAACCATTTCTTTTCTCTGGCTAAGATCTGAACTTCACTATCTTCAAAGGAGTGGTTAGTGACTTTGAGATGGAGATGCACGGCGGACTGGGGTCCAGAGGAACTCTCCCACCGGTGTTGGTACATCCTCTTATGGAGCAGCTGTTTAATTTCTCCAATGTAACGCTCACTGCACTCTTCACTACACTGAATGGAGTAGACTACATTACTTTGTTTTACTCTGTTACTTCCTATATATTTTTGTACTTTTGTTCTTGACTTTTTTCCACAACTGCCACTTAACTGATGTAAAACTATATATATTTACTACAGGTACTATCCCACCAAGCCAGAAAAACATGAGAACCATCATAAGCAGTTCACATTGGCACTAAACCACTGGCAGTACATGGGACACAGGGCTAAAAGGGACTCACCTCTCCAAATGTGTGCTGTGCCAGTTTTCCTCCAGGATGAAAGTCTTTTAACACATCTTTAACTCGTTTATTACTATCTACAAAAACAGATTAAAAAAATATGTTATAATGTTGTTCCTCTGGTTTATTCTTTGATTAGCAGTTTTGCATAATTCCATCAAAGAGCAGGAATGGGCGATTTTGAAAAATTATAAAGAAAAAATGGCAAAATATGACCATTGTTTAAAGATTACACTTAAGTTTGTGTTTATCTGCTGTTGTTACTCGATAGTCTAATTAATCTAATATAACTCCAATTTTGATATGTAACTTTTTTTAAATCTCTAATCAAGAGCACAAAACACTCTTCCACCAGCTGATGTCATGAGGTAATAGTGTGTTTCTAAACTTCACACCATACATCCACCTTGAACAGACTTGTTTTGAACCTTTCAGCGCTCAAATCCCCTTCAACACAAAGAATGTGTTAATGGTTTGCAGCTACTGTTTTTAGCCTCATTTAAAACACTTCAATCCAAATTACTTCTATTGAATAACATTTTTTATCAGATAAAGATAAGCCTACATAATGCATATTTTATAGTTACATATTGTCATGTAGCTAAATGCCTAAAGCCACAGTATGTAAGTTATTAGGCCAAAAAATATTGTCTCAAATAAAAGTATGTTTTTTTTTCTTCTGGTTTTGTTCATGGGACTGAAAAACACACATCCTTCCTGAGCAGGCTTGCATCTCCACAAACCTGACTCTTATTTGGCCTGGAGGAGGGTCTTCTCCTGCTTGTTTCCATGGAAATGTACCCCCTTTGGCTATAATCTTCCACAGTATGGCATAAAATGTATCTACCTTTATGGAGAATATTCCGAAGTATGGTTTTAACTTTATATTTCCATGAACTCATGCAGGTGATTGAGAAAGTTACATACACCTTTAAGATTTTATTTCATAAGAACATTTAGTCTATGAAAAATTACAGTGTATGTTACTCCAAAACATTATCACGAGACACTTTGATTTACATATAGTAACACTTTAAATCTCTTCCACAATGAACCAAAAAGAAACAGGATATAAGTATAAAACATTTCATTGTCTTGTCTTACCATCCATGTAATTTTGCAGCTGAATGAAATCTACAGGAGTGAGGGAGCTCTCTGCGTCATCGTGGAAAGCCATACCTGTCTCACAAAAGTCAAGACAAAATAAAGAGGTTTTGTTAGCGAGCGGCTCTGTTAATGCAGGGTACTATGGGTGTGTGTTGTGTTGCCTTCAAGGACCTTTCAGTTTTGGCATGTAAACTTGCTCAGCTTCATTCCCACAGTTGCTCATTGCTGTTTGTGCATTGGCGCTCCCAGTTACATGTGGCATACTGGCGTTTAGTGAAGCTTAAAAACATGCTTACATAGAAGTAGCTAACCGTTACTTCATATTTACTTTAGTTACTTTTTAGTTTTTTAATAATTAGCTAGGACAGAAGGATTAGATAAGAGTCATAAACAGATTCCATAGTTTGCATTATCTATTTGTCAGTGGTGGAATGTAACAAAGTTGAGGGTTTATTTTTAGCATGTTCATAATTTGAGCAAATAAAAATATAATGACAAATAAACAAATAGAAAACAAAGATCTGTTTAAGTGTTTCTACTGAACAAAAATCACAACATTTGAAGCTTAAATCTCAAAATCTGCACAAAATACTTTTACTTTTTACTCTTTAAGTACATTTTTAAATGGGTACTTTAATACTATTACTTAAGTAGATTTTTTCATATGATACTTTTACTTAAGAACATACAGTTAGTAATTCTTCCACCACTGTTATTTGTGGTGATACTACTACTACTATTTATATAAACATCATTGTCAAAAGACATACATTGTTTCATATCACATACATTGTTTCATATGCCCAAGGACACAATGACAGCATTCATCTATGAGAGCTGGACTCGCACTGCAGTAACAGTACCCAGCCCTGTTAACTATCCACCTGCCCAAATACTAGATTTTCACTTTAGCTTTATGCAGCAAAATTCTCCCATTGAATGAAGGCTTTAATTACACTGCTTATTTGATGTACAACAGGCAAATGCAAAGGTTGAAAAGAAATCATGGTTTAAATTTTAGAGAAAAAATAAAAAATAAATAACAGCAACAACAACAATCATCCTGTCTAAGTATACCATATTTTATTAGATTATTAAAGATCCTCTATTACTCACAACTGACTCTTAAGCTTTAAGTCATGTTATAATAATAAAAACAGACCTGGAGTTGTGTTTTGTTTCACACATGTTTGACTAACACTTTACCTGTCTACATCTCCAAAGCTCAAAATGCTCGGCTCCACCTTGTGATGTCATGAAGCAATAGTTTTCATGTTAACAGCTCCTTTAAAATTTAGTTCAGTAGAGATTGGCAACTCCAAGGCTGAAATCATCCAAAGGATACTAGTGAAGGTGTATGGAGTTTCAAAACACAGTGGAGCACTTCCTGTATTACCACATGACATCACAAGGTGGAACAGTGTGTTTTATGTTTGAGAACTGTGCCAAAATATGCAGGGTTTGTGTGTTAAACATGTTTGAATGAAACAAAACACAACTCCAGGTCTGTTTGTGACTAGGAAACAACATGGGTCTTTTAAACAACATAGATAAAAAATTCACTTTGGGATAATTAATTGTAAATAAGTCTTGCTATGACCTATAAGACTAACAACCTCTCTCTCTCTCTGTGTTCACCTGCATGCTCTGCTCCGCTGTTTGACTTTTGTTCTATAAGGATCAGTTTACTAGTGTTATGTTACTTTTGCAATAATAAATACAATAGCCTACAATAGAATACAATGGAAAAGAGGCTAGTGAAACCAATATAAAAAAGCAAGGCATTCTGGGTGAGCTTAGAACAACACTTTAAAGAGAGGAGCAAGAATAAAAGTAGTTGAATAAAACATGAGTAGGTAACTTTACACACTACATTAATGTGTTGTAAAATTTAAAAATGGTCTGTATAAGGTGTGTGGAGTTTAAAAACACAGTGGAGCACTTCCTGTATTACCACATGACATCACGAGGTGAATCAAGGTGGGGTGTTTTCTGTTTGAGAGAACAATTCAGTCTAATATGCAGGGTTTGTGTGTTAAACATGTGTGAAACATGAAACAAAACACAACTTTAAATATTGGTTAAACAATTTTGCACTCCAAGTCATCCATCTGAAATTCAGCATTAAAAAGAATGCTTCTTAGTGTTTCAAACCTACACATTTTGCAAATACTGCCATTTCAATAATAAAAATAATTTCAGGATTTGCTCAGTTTAGCACCATGTATGAACAAAACTGCAAACTGAACTTTATAAAGCGCTCTCGCAGTCTAAACGTCTAAACATGATCATTTTCAAAAAACGCATACAAGAATTGCGGGACAAGGACGGTAGTCAAGCTTATTACAAAAGGTAAATAATAGGCCTATACATTATATTTACTATAGACTCAATCTAATTTAAAAAATCCCGCTTATAAATGTCTAATTACATGATTTATCACCTCACTGCCCGTTGCCCAAGCAGCTTTACGCTTTTACGCTATCGTCCCCATTGGAGTTAGCGAGGCCATTAAGAAATCAACAATTACGCGCTAAACCTCCCAAAGTACTTCCATCAACACAGATTAATCCATGGAAGTCCCCTGTTTGAGAGACGGGACACGGAGATTTGAGTTCTAATGCACCGCATGTTTCCATTTGGGTTTACGCACAGGTGTCCAGCCATCCAAGACGCATCAAGACGTTAACAGACTTACCTTACGTCACTTCACGCTGTTACGTACAAGAACAAGGCAAAAAGCTGAAGACCTGTGGCCAACGCGGTGTTGTTAAGTTTCTCGCGCCCGTTTGAGATGTTCTGGGTGGTGTCCGCTGTGGTATTAGCGGATATAAGGGATTAAAATGGACGGAGGAGGAGCTGTGCGGCATAATTACGCGAATGGCACCGCCTCGAGCGCGCACCTGCTGCACACACAAACATGGGGTACACGCGCGCCAACGCACTGAAATTCATCACATTTGGGTTCCGGATCAGAAAAAAAGGCTGAAAATATGAATGAACATCAGGCGTGGATCAGTGAAGCAGATTGACAGCACTGTGCTTAATGAACGCACTAGATTAAACAGAAAGGTTAGAACAAAAAACTCTCCCTCTTCCTCTGTTACTCACTAGGCTATAATATGTATATAAAGGGCCCATATTACACTGTTTTATGATATACACTCACCTGAAAGATTATTAGGAACACCATACTAATACGGTGTTTGACCCCCTTTCGCCTTCACATCTGCCTTAATTCTACGTGGCATTGATTCAACAAGGTGCTGAAAGCATTCTTTAGAAATGTTGGTCCATATTGATAGGATAGCATCTTGCAGTTGATGGAGATTTGTGGGATGCACATCCAGGGCTTGAATCTCCCATTCCACCACATCCCAAAGATGCTCTATGGGGGTTGAGATCTGGTGACTGTGGGGGCCATTGTAGTACAGTGAACTCATTGTCATGTTCAAGAAACCAATCTGAAATGATTCGAGCTTTATGACATGGTGCATTATCCTGCTGGAAGTAGCCATCAGAGGATGGATACATGGTGGTCATGAAGGGATGGACATGGTCAAAAACAATGTTCAGGTAGCCCGTGGCATTTAAACGATGCCCAATTGGCACTAAGGGACCTAAAGTGTGCCAAGAAAACATCCCCCACACCATTACACCACCACCAGCCTGCACAGTGGTAACAAGGCAAGATGGATCCATGTTCTCATTCTGTTTACGCCAAATTCTGACTCTACCATTTGAATGTCTCAACAGAAATCGAGACTCATCAGACCAGGCAACATTTTTCCAGTCTTCAACTGTCCAATTTTGGTGAGCTCGTGCAAATTGTAGCCTCTTTTTCCTATTTATAGTGGAGATGAGTGGTACCCGGTGGGGGTCTTCTGCTGTTGTAGCCTATCCGCCTCAAGGTTGTGCATGTTGTGGCTTCACAAATGCTTTGCTGCATTCCTCGGTTGTAACGAGTGGTTATTTCAGTCAACGTTGCTCTTCTATTAGCTTGAATCACTCGGCCCATTCTCCTCTGACCTCTAGCACCAACAAGGCATTTTCGCCCACAGGACTGCCGCATACTGGATGTTTTTCCCTTTTCACACCATTCTTTGTAAACCCTAGAAATGGTTGTGCGTGAAAATCCCAGTAACTGAGCAGATTGTGAAATACTCAGAACGGCCCATCTGGCACCAACACCCATGCCACGCTCAAAATTGCTTAAATCACCTTTCTTTCCCATTCTGACATTCAGTTTGGAGTTCAGGAGATTGTCTTGACCAGGACCACACCCCTAAATGCATTGAAGCAACTGCCATGTGATTGGTTGATTAGATAATTGCATTAAGGAGAAATTGAACAGGTGTTCCTAATAATCCTTTAGGTGAGTGTATGTTATAATGCTATTTCGTAATTAAAAACATACTTAAAGTTGTGTTTTGTTTCATTTACACATGTTTAACACACAAACCCTGCATATTTAGACTGATGTCATGTGGTAATACAGGAAGTGTTCACTATGTTTTTAAACTCCACACACCTTCATTAGAATCATTTGGATGATTTCAGCACTGGAATTGCCAATCTCTACTAAACAAAAGGTGAAAGGTAGCTGTTAACTTGAAAACTACCACTTCATGACATCACAAGGTGAAGCAGAGCATTTTGAGCTTTGGAGAGACTAATAATAAAGTGTTACTCAAACATGTGTGAATGAAAAAAAACACAACTCTAGGTATGTTTTTAAGGAGGTAACAACATTTTAACCTAACTTAAAGCTCACAAGAGTTCTGTGTAAAAGAAAAAAAACATAACCTGAACATATTTGCACAAGCTGAGACCTCCAGAATGACCCATCTCTCAAATCTCAGCAGCTGTGCAGGGCTGGGCCGGAGTACTGAGAATACCAGTTAAACAGTAATGTGGCAGTGGCTCCAAACCAGTGGCTCTCAAAATTTTCACACCAAGTTCAACCAACTTCCATTTGAGAGAAGAACTCAGCCTAAATATGGAAGTTTTGGGTATTAAAAATGAAAAATGCCATTCCTAAGATGTCTAATGATAATCATAATTTGACTTTGGTGCAGCTAAAACCTGAAACAGTCTTCCTGAAGATGTGAGACAGGCCTCTACTTTGACAATGTTTAAATCCAGGCTCCAAATGATTCTGTTAAGCTGTGCATATGACTGAAAGGGTTTTATTCTGCACTTTTCTCCTTTAATGTTAATTTTATGATGATTATTTGTGATTATTTATGTTTTGATTTGCTGTATTGTGATTTATTGTTTTCTTATTCTATAAAGAACTTTGAATTACTTTGTGCACAAATTGTGCTATACAAATAAACTTGCCTTGCCTGCCTTGCCTAATTGAACAGTGGGGAAGGATGGAGGAGAAATGATTCAATGGAGACTCTGAAAAATAAGAAAAATGTCCTGTCAGCAGAAATCTTGAGAGTCTAAACCATGTTAAAAGCCAGTGGAGTGTTTGTTGAGGTCTGCTTTAGTCTAATGACCCAACAGATCATAATCTCACACACAAAATCTAAGTACAAAATGTAATCCGTCTTTAAGCGCTCAGAATATCCTCTTGTTCATTTATTTAAGTAATGATGATGACGGGAATTAATGTGTTTCATAAAACAAATAATTACATAAAACATTTTGTCATAATCTGCAAAGTAAAATATTTTTTTCAGTCAAGTCAAGGGGACTCAGTCAGAATGACGATTTACAAGAAAAAGGCAGAAACATTTTTGACTTCAGTTAGATTTACTAGAATTACTCGATTATCAATGTTTTCATTTTGGTGTTTCATTCAGGTCCTATGTTATTCTTGTGAGTGTTAATCTATATTATAATGCCGTTACCTCACCAAAAACACACTTGGAGTTGTGTTTTGTTTCATCCACACATGTTTGAGTAACCCTATATTATCTGTTACATCTCCAAAGCTCAAAATGCTCTGTTCCACCTTGTGATGTCATGAAGTGGTAGTTTTCAAGTTCATAGACACAAAGTGTTTTCTGTTTGAGGAAGAACTCAGTCTAAATATGCAGGGTTTGTGTGTTAAACGTGTGTGAATGAAACAAAACACAACTCCAGGTCTGTTTGTGATGAGCAAACAACATTATAACATAGATCAGAGAATAGCGTAATATGGGCCCTTAAAAAGCAACTTCTTCTACTTAAAAAGCTTCTATTTTAGTCTGTTTCTTCTTTTGAAAGTTACATACTGCGGCTGTGTTGTATTTCACAAAACGAGAATTTGCAACAATTAAAGGGCAAAAGCAATGCAGATGTCATGGATCACGTTAAAAGGAAGATGGTTTCAGTGATAAAAAAAAAATTTACCAAAGTGTTGAGCTTGTGCTGTACTAGTAGGAGGCTGCCTAAAATAAAAAAAATATATATAAATAATACTAATAAAAAACTAGTGTTATGAAGCGTTCATTAGCTTCTTACATGAGACAAATTCACCTTTTACTGATAAAGTAAAACTTTGACCAATATTATTTGGATAAAAAAATTGTTTTACCATGTGCACGTTGACATTTCGTCCAGTAGATGTTGCAGAGGCACTTGAAGAAGAAGAAAAGACCGCTTTACGTAGCTGACGCACGGTGACGTTGGTGTTTACGTTTCGTCTTCATTTCCGCAGCTCGATTCGGGATAACGCGTCCAGTCAAATCCCAAATTATACTATATTTACTCAGATAAATACATGATCTGTTTATTTTTATGAGTGCCATGTCCATATATTTGACAGATGAACAGGATCAAATCGTGTGAGGTTTATTCTAGGCGTGTTGGGGCTTTTTTCATCTTAATTAGTTGCCGTCAGAGCTAACTAAACCTTAGCCTAGCGGTGTGAGAGGTTAGCAGTTGCCTTGGACATACTTTGCTCATCATCGCCTTGTTTGGCAGTAAATTAAATACAAAATCTTAGGCAATCATGGCTACGAGGCGTCTGACCGATGCCTTCTTGTTAATGCGGAACAATGCTATCCAAAACCGGCAGATTTTGGCAGAGCAAGTGAGTACATACGACCCTCGTCTGAGTACACGTAGCAATGCTGCGGTGAGTGCTGGTCTGCATCGTTTGACATTTTATTATGTGTGTGTTTTACTTTAATATTGAGGCAACAGTGATTCTCAAACTTAAATGCATGAAGTACCACGTCAGAAAATATTTGGCTTCCTGTAAGAACCAAACCAGGACTTTACAGAACTAGGACTGAACCAGGACTGAAATGAACTTGATAAAATCTAAACTGTAGAACCTGAAAAATCAAGAGTACCAGAGCGAAATTAGATCAGATTCTAACTGGGACTGGATAACTACGTCCAGACCAAGACTATACCAGATACTCGTCAGGTTTAAACCCAGTCTAACAGAACAAAACAAGAAGTTAATCCATAGCCTACTTAACGAGGTCTTAATATAACAAGGAGGACCATACCAGGACTAAACTTGCTCTATTCTAAACTTGGACTAAACCAGGTCCCAGTCATGTCTAAACTTTGTCTAACAGAGCTATACTAGGACTTAGGAACTAGGTCTTAATAGGGACCATACCAGAACTAAACCAGTACAAAACTAGGAGTAAACCAGTCCAAACCAAGAGTCAACCAGGTCAAAATGTGTACTAAACTAGGACTGAACCCAGTCTAAGCCAGGACTAGACCTATCCAGGTCTAAACCTGATCTAACAGAACATCTAGGACTAAACCAGTAGGCTTCTGAACTACGGTAGGTCTTAACAAAGACCATACCAGAACTAAACCAATACAAAAGGAATAAACCAGCTCTTAGCCAGAACCAAGCCAAGTCTATGGTACGAGTACTAAACCAGATCTAAACTATGGCCAAAAAAACAACAACTATGGAGTACCGCAGTTTGAGAACCACTGATGTAGACAGTCACATGACCTTTGTTTTAGCTAGAATCACGTGGTGTTGTAGTTTAATTTTGAAGTTTTAGATTTTAGTTGTATTTTTGGCCCATTGTTACACCACCTCCTCTTTCTTTCTGGGTAAAATGACACTCAAGGATCCAGTGCAGCTTTGGATCTGAAGGAGATGTCATTTACTCTGCACCTCACTTCACCATTTTAACCATAATTGGAGACTGGTCATTAGGAAAGAGGGTCTACTTTGATGCTGTTTTGGATGCTTTGGATCTGAATCTCAAGTGATTTCATTGGTATAGCATTTTGTATTTCAGTGTAATGTATATTTATGAAGTCTGCAAAAAGTCTATTGACTTAATAGTATTTAGTTCATATTCTTGACATGAACAGACGTTGATTGCTGTGAGTTAACAGGTTGCAGTTGTGTTGTTTAAATTGCATAAGGTGGAGGTTTTAATATGAGCCCTCTTGGGTTTTTTTGCCTCTTCCTGCAACTGCTTTTTATATAATGTGATCTTTTTATATGCTGTGACCTTTTTATTAGTTTCACTTACCACAGTGGTTTCTATGTTATGAGTGCAAAATAAAAAAGGGTTGCTATTAGTCTATAAACAAAGCTTTTTGTATACCACCTTTGCCTCACAAATGCCACCATCTCTAAATGTGTTGGGTTGAAATCAATAGAAGTGACAGTCATTGCTTAGGGCATCTTAATTCAGCAAGTCAGTTGTAATTGTCTCTGTGCACAATGATAGGCCGTTTGTCTCTATATGTCAGGAACCATGTACAAATCAATTAATCTTACAAAAGAAAAGATGGGCTGGTGAACAGACATTAAAAATACACATTTCATTACAATTACATTATAAGACAGTAGGCATGGGCTGTAGTTGAACTTTTAGTCATAGCAGATATCCGTTTTTACAATTTGTAGATTTTTATGGTTTAAATCTGTTCTTGTGTGACTGTGTCAGTGATATAAATTAGTTTCAATATTATTGTTTATTGTATATATTATAGACAACTTATCGAACTTCAATTTTTTTTTATCGTGACAGGCATAGTTGGATGTCACTGACACTTCTGCTTTTAGAAAGGTACGTCTTTGTGTGTCAATGCTAATGCTAACTTCTAACAAAATGTTAAATGTAACGAAGCAGTTATTTTTATGTGTAGATTATTTCAGTCAGTGGCAGCTATTTAAATATTTATTAGGCTCTGAAGTTAGCATTAACACTGACACAAAAGAGGTGCCTGATCTGTCAGGATTTGTTGACTTTAACGCGAATCGTCAAAAATAGATATAGATATTACTATACACCCGAAATGGTGGCGCCGACTGTCCCTCTAATGGGAACTAACAGGCTGCCATTGTGCACAGAACTATTTAGTCTGTGAGAACTGCCTTAACTATGTAATAAATAAACAATTTCAAACAATAGAAGCTCACAGTCAGGTTTCAAAAAGGCATAAGTGTAATAGACTTAGAACATATCATTTAAAGGTTCTCTATTACACAAAATTTACTCTGGCGATCGTTTGTCCATGTTATAATGCTGTTACCTCCTCAGAAACATACATGAAGTTGTTTTATTTCTTTCACACATGAGTAATCCTTTATTATTAGTCTGTCTATATCTCCACAGCTCAAAATGCTCTGTTCCACCTTGTGATGTCATGAAGCAGTGTTTTTCAAGTTAACAGCTCCTTTTACCTTTAGTTCAGCAGAGATTAGCAATTCCAGGTATGAAATCATCCAAATTTTCTAGTGAAGGTGTATGGAGTTTAAAAACACAGTGAAGCACTTCCTGTATTACCACATGACATCACAAGGAGTTTGTTTGAGAGAAGAACTCAGCCCTAAAGCTGGGTTTGTGTGTTAAACATGTGTGAATGAAACAAAACACAACTCCAGGTCTTTTTTTTGATGAGGTTTGATGACATTATAACATAAATCACAAAAGAGCATAATATGGGCTTTAACCACATTTTAACCAACTTTATTACCAGGAAGTCCCTTTTAAGATTAAATCTATTTTTTGAGAAAGACCTGGTTAGACATAGTAAAATGGATTAATTAAGATTTCAAGAGTAAAATGCCCAAAACATGTCAAATATAATGTTTTTTGTTTTATCAGCAGTTCAGTACAAGAGCTGCATAAAGTGTCAATATTTGCAGTTATAGCAAAGTAAAATGTTCTTGACTATGCAGCTCTCTTTTAGGTTTAGGGTAAGACAGGAGCTGTAGATGAGTTTTTTGTGAATTTAAATTACAGAATTTGGGGAAAATAATAATCATACATCAGCCCAAAAATATCCGCTAATAGGCCATGTGTTTCTCAGGATTTTAAATATTCGGTTTTGGCTTCGGCAATGAAAAATAACATATTGGTTGAGCTCTAGTTTTTAAGAAAATGTTGACCTTTTTGGTTCATATCAGCCCTAGTTCACATACAGAGCCTTACAGAGCCCTGTGAGTGAGTGAGTAAGAGGGAGGGAGACGTCGTGTTCACAGATGAGTGGATTCATGTGACATAAGAGTCTGAACAGGGATTTATTTTGCATTGAAGCGAATGCTGCACAGGTCACATTTTTTGGACATCGCCCCTTTCTGTTCTGGATACACATTACCTCACACTTTAGATTATTATAGATAAAGTGTGAATACTTTACCAACAGTATACAGTTTAATGCAGTTGGCCTCATAGACATTGGGACTAGACCTGGACTAAAAGGGACCAAGTTGACATGAGCGTTATATTGGGCTTAAACTAGGACCAAACCAGGACATACTAAAATAAAAGGATGTGTCAGAAAGAGAATCTGGTATAAAGACTGAAAAAAGTCTGTGAAATGCTGTTTTTTACTATAATAGACACAAGGGAAAATGTTACTATTACATGTGTAGTAGTTGTTGTTGTATGTGTTGTCTAGTTAAAAGAACATCTCCTGACATTTGAGAGTAAACGAGTAGGTGTCGGGTGTAAAGGCAAAGTTATTACAATACTTTGTTATATACTGTTGAATGTCACTGTTTGGGTGGGTGTGATGAAGATAAACCAAAGCCACCAATCACTCATTAAGCTCCTTTTTATAACTCCATCCTCAGGCCTAAATCAAAACAAGGAAAACTATAGTGCTAGCCAGTATGCTAATAGGTGTGAGAGCTGCCATTAGGGGCCTGAACAATTATGCAAAATATGACTCAGACACAGTTCACATTTAGTGTCCAGTAGACCTCGCCAACAAACAGAAACTGTAAACAAACAGGTGTGTTAGTTTCAGTGTAGTTGGCGCCTCCCTTCCAACAGATATAAGGCAGTGTCCATCAGTAATCTGACCAGAACTGAAGAAGTGGCTTGGATTCGCAGCAAAACGTCTTCACCCAAAAACTTTTTGTTCAGTTACAGAATTGAATTTTTCTTTTGCTACAGATCATACCTGGATGACTGAGGGATTACACAGACCATTTATCAAGTTCTAATGGAAACATGAAGAATTAATATCACAGCTTTTATTCTCTAGTAAAATATTTATGATATTTAGACTGAATTTTACAGTTGAATTGCTTTTTGAGATGGATTTCTTTCTTTGCCTTAATTTAATCTCAAAAGATCATTGTAAGATTAACAGATCCATTCATGAGCATGTCTATATTTTCACTTCATTTCACAACAAGTTTGAAGTTTATACTTTTGCCATTTTACAGGAAAACAGTCTCATTTTATAATCCCCCCCTCCAGGCCGTGTTTGCCATCTGTGTCTTGTTCCACATTCATTCTCCATTATATTATCACTTTTCTTTCACCAGATAGCGTAACCATTAGTGTTTGCATTAGCATTAGCTCATAGTGCTTTTGTGTGACGCTGTTGTGTTTTGTGAAACTGTCAGCTGTTTGTTCTTGTTGTAGTCTCTTTTATCAAACTACATACATATGTGGTCGGCCATTTCTTTCACAATTTCTAAATTCAGTTTTTTTTACTTGCAAGATTGTTAGGGCTGCACCAAATAATTCAATTTTCTTATTAAATTTTCTTGTTGATGTGTAAACTGATTTTTAGAATTCAGAGCCATGTTGATATAAGTCCAGATACCCAACTTATTTGATCTGAAGCTATGATCTCTCTCTACTCTAAAAAAGTACATACAGCTGAAACACTGTGTAACTTTTCTAGTAGGAGATGTTATTGCTTTGCCTAGAATGTTCCACAGGATGGCATTACACCTATCTATCTTGCGTTTATTCTATCACAATTATATCGCTTTAAATTGACCTTGAAAAACTGTGAGCGGGGTCACTTCTCCACAGATCTGACTTGTAACTTGGTCCTGGTGGAGTCACGTATTTGTCTACATGGAGGTAAGTTTAGTGCCATACTGTGCAACATCTCCATGGAGAGATGTTTCAATATTTCTTATTGAAAAGTTACATAGTGAATCTTTAAACTGTATGTTGCAGCCCTAATAAATGGATAGAAGTAAAATGAATACTTCCCAAATGAAACTGGGTGGGGCTAGTACTTTTCTCTTATAGTTTTTTTCCTTCTTGCTCTGTTTATTAAATGATTTCTGAAGCTCATTCTCTGTTTCTTCTTTCTCCCTCTCTTTCTTCTCTCTTTCCTGATCTTTGGACTGGATCTGCCAATCAAATTAGGAGCTTGATGAGGTACTGGTCTCTCCTCTTCCTGCAGAACTGCTGTAGACTTTTTTTTATACACAGTTAAATTAAAATAATGTTTTGTTTTGTGTTTTTGAAGATGGCAGACGACAGAATGGCTCTGGTGTCTGGGATCAGTCTGGACCCTGAGGCAGCGATCGGAGTCACAAAAAAACTCCCGCCCAAATGGATAGACGGGGTCGATGAGGTGAAAAAAATAATTATCTTTTTGAGCTAGTTCAAAGTTACATCTTGTTTAATGTTGGCTAATGGTAATGTTTATATTTATTAATGCAACTAACAAAAGTTCTCTGTTAGGCATTGATTAATACTTGAAACACATGAACTGTAACTTTTTATCAATACATATGGTTTTGCACACTACACTTACTGTTAGAACACAATCATTTCAGCTATATTATAATGAATATTGATCAGTTTTTTCAAATGTATAAAACAATATAAGAAAACAATTATGATATGATTGAATTAAGTTTGTAATTTTGTTGACAACACCACCTGTAATGTTTGTGCTTGTCCCTCTGCTCAGATCCAGTATGAGATCTCACGTGTGCGTCAGAAGATGAAGGAGCTGGCGGTGCTTCACGACAAACACATGAACCGACCGACTCTGGACGACAGCAGCGAAGAGGAGCACGCCATCGAGATCACTACACAAGAAATCACACAGGTACAGGACAGGACAGGGATGTGTGTGTTTTTATGTAGGTAACGTTTCTCACTTATAAAAACAACCATATTCTAAAAACTACCTGTGCTAGACATCGGCATCACAAAATCGCACTTTGCTGCCCTCTGTCTTATCCATAGACTGTATATAAAAATGGACATAGCTAACCTGCTAGCCTCCGCATTCCAGATAGGAAATGAACACGTGCACTATTCCAGCTCTATCAACTCTGGCTCCAATTCACTTTCTATTGAAAACCTATCGCCCCCCCTCTCTGTAACTGCTGCTGTCAGGCTCGTATCAACCCACTCTACATGATCCCGGTATTTTTATTTCTCTATTTTATCCATAAATTAAGATATGAGCATTAACAACAGGCCAATCAGACACTAGGTGCTAGCGTGAGCAAGAGGTTTGATTAACAGTGCATGCAGGAAGGGGCGTTACCTACAACAGCCTCGCTTCGGATTGGCTCTTTGGTTGCTATGATACTTGTGACCTTGAGACCACTAGCCTCGATGAGCTTCATTTGACTGCAGCCGAATGCTATGGGTGACGTCACACTCACTTAGTCCACTTCTTTATACAGTCTATGGTCTAATTGCAAACATTTAAAATCCAGCAGGAGAAGAGTTAAAACAATAAATCTCAAACTTCCTACACCAAGTACCGCGTAAGACTTACCTGGCCAGCCAAAACCACACGCTTTGACAAAACTTTACAAAAACAAAGAGTAGGTCTAGAAACATATCCGATATTTTGATTTAATTACAATAAATCTTCATGTACCTCCAGAGGTGTCCGTACCACAGCTTGAGAAACCCTGAGTTTGTGTACACACCTGAAATCTCTTGCATTCTCTGCAGATGTTCCACCGATGCCAGCGTGCTGTCACAGGTCTGCAGACGCGCTGTGGTCACTGTACGGAGCAGGAGGAGAGGCTGCTCCGAAACGTAGTGTCTTCACTGGCCCAGAGTCTACAGGACCTGTCCACCAACTTCAGGCACACGCAGTCTGGATACCTCAAAAGTACTCCACTCAACTGTATACTGATGACTATGAAGAGGGCTGTTGGGGGAAAAAAATTAAATCAAGAGTTTTGGGACAAGTAGTGCGATTGTGATTAAATTAGCTCTGTCCTGATTTTAGGGGTGACCCAAATACTTAAGGCACCCCTCAGCCCTATGGTGGAAATAACTGCATTATGGGCTTGGCTGGGCATTTTAAAGAAGCATTGTTTCTACTGTAGCGTAAACATCCCCACAGTATCTCATTAAATAGTGATAGGACGCAGAAACCCACAACTAGTGAAGCCTCAGACTAATGTTGGTGCCATTTTCTGGACAGTTGACCATTGAAAAGATAATAATTTGTTTTGTATTGTTAATTGCTATGACAACAGGCCTAATTTTTGATCATTTTGAAATTCATGGATTGTAACATCTCTAATGTTTTACCTCTGTTTTTGTTTTTTTTGTTTTTTTTCCGCAGGAATGAAGAACCGAGAGGAGAGATCAAAGCACTTTTTTGACTCGGGGCCTTTAATGGAGGAAGACGAGGATTTAGCCATTTACGACAGAGTGAGTGTCATAACCTAGAAGAAGAAATAGGTAGAAATTTATATCACTGCTGAAAACTAAATAAAATGTTTGAAATCCATATATAAATTGGTAATACTTCAGACACAAATTCTAGAGTCACCAATATCCATTCATTTTTCCCATAGACTTCACAAAAATCTTATATATTAAGAGTTCAAAGACCTCGCAGAGGCTAACCAGCTATGTGCTACTAATAACCATAATGAAGTTGATTTAAATCCAAAAAGCACATCTAAGATGCAAGATTCAGTGCAATGCTTTAAAAACCTGGCAGTTAATAAAGTTTAAGAAACAGATTTTAAATACAATTATAGTTCTTGTGGTTTTTAGCTACCAACTGATTAGCCCTATTAATCGTTGTCGTAAAGTCTATGGGAAAAATGAATGGGAAATGTACTTCTGTAACTTGGGGGTGGGGGTCGCTGTTGAGCTCCATAGTGAGACACAATTTTACAATCATTACACCATTGCAAGAGATTACACAGACATCATTACACCATGATCAAACAACAGTGAAATCCTTTATTTTCATTCACATAGCCTCTTGTGTGTTGACAACTTTATGAAATCTGTATTTATGACTGAAAATGATATTATGTCAGCTGGTCTTACCACCACTCACTAAAAATTACTTTATGTGTATAGATTCAATTGAAATAACGTATTCATGCTTCAAAATTCTCATTTTACATCTTTAATCACAACTCTGTGTTAATCTGTTGATCTTGACGCCCCCAGTTGCTGTAAGATTAGGCTTGTTTATCATGTTAGAGGAACTTGTATATTAATAGAAAAATTCAAACATTTTTGCATTCTAACAAAGGTCGGTTGGTAAGCACTTGAGTTGCCACTGAGAAACATGTTATTTTCAGGTGTTTACATACTTTGCTTTGTCTCTTCCGTTTGCTAAAATCTGATAAGTGCTTGTTTTGGCGTCTCAGGGCTTCACAGAGGACCAGCTGATGTTGGTGGAGCAAAACTCAGTGATGGTGCAGGAGAGAGAGAGGGAGATCAGGAACATCGTGCAGTCCATTTCAGATCTGAACGAGATCTTCAGGGATCTGGCAACAATGGTGGTGGAGCAGGTACGAACATGCACAGAATTAAATAAAATTCATTTTTGTATAACCCAAAATTATAACCGCAATCACCGCACTGCACTTAACAAAGCAACATTTAAACAAAGCAAATGGAACTGTCCTTAGAGTCTCCTTGTCCACGAAGAAACACTAAAAAAACCCAGTGGGAAAAAGAAACCTCGAACTTATGAAAGCTGCTTCATAATGTGTTTCCTAAGGAGATATATTATGCTATAGAGATGTGCTATAGAGATGTGCTGTACAGATAATGAAACCAATTTGTTGCATATTTTGTTTTTTTAGGGAACAGTTCTCGACAGAATCGACTTTAACGTGGAACAAGCTTGTGTTAAAACAGAAGATGGTTTAAAACAGTTACAAAAGGTAAATAATGAGTCACTATTTTAACACTGCAACTTTTTTACTTAACTGAAAATGTAAAGGTGCACTATGCAATTTTTCTTGTGGGGGGGGGGGGTCAGTCACCACCTGCTTGTGTCTATGGAGATGTTGCTTTGCCTGGGATATTTCACAGTATGGCATTTGACATTAACCTCACACAGCAAGAGGAATTTGCGCTATTTCTGAGTTCACAGTCTCACGAGAAACCATGTTTGTATGCTCTCGCTGGTGCAGAGGGGTCTGATGCATGTGTACAACTGTGTGCAGTGTTACACACATCAGTCTGGGGTGAGGTTAAATAAACATTTCCATCTTGCATTTATTATATATACAAAAAGAATGTGCCTCCTCGAATCCTCGAGCAGAAAAGCTACACAGTGCACCTTTAATCAAGAGTCCAAATAGCCAAACATTACATAATCTATTTGTCTGTTCCAGGCCGAGCAGTATCAGAAAAAGAACAGGAAGATGTTGGTTATTTTGATCCTGTTTGTCATCGTGGTCGTATTAATACTCATTCTTTTTGGGACTAAATTTTAATCATTCCGCCGCCTTTGTTTTTGTGTTGACTTGTCGTGCATCTGTGTGGTTCTACTAAAGGAAAACAGCCTTTTATCGACAAAAACAACTTCACGAGCACTCCCAGTACGCAAGAAGCAAGATATCTGTCTTAAGGACAGAAAAAAACTTGCGGGGGATTTGAAAGAGACTTCTGCAGTGTTGACATCTGTCTTAAAATATTATGAGTGAATGGGAAAGTGTTAAAATGACCCAGGACTAAATAAGACTAAATAATACTAAATAATACTAAATAATGCATTTATGTGCTAAATGCAAAATGTATTTCAATTCACTTAAAGGAGCTGTACTTGATTTTTTTTTTTCTTGTCGTACTGGAAAATCAGTTTCACCTCCATAGTATATTGTAAAAGCAGCTCTTGGTTACACAGCTCTGTCTGCATTTAAATGGGCGGTACCTGATTTTTTTTTTTTCCCCCCATGTATTTGAACTAAATTTGTTTCCCCAGTACAGATATATTGATCTCTAGAGCTGCTAATAAAATATAAGTCTGCTATGTACTGTCTGCATGTAATTATAAAGCGTTTTATAATCTAAGAATCAGGACGTGCGCAGTTAGCATGCTAATTGTTGTTAGCATTGTCATGACAGCAAAACTCTGCACTGAAAGTTGTGGAAAACGCTAATAAACTCATTGTGGTGAATAATTATGATGTTCTGAATGCATAAGGGAAGCGAGGAATAACTTTGGACCACTGCAAACTGTTTAAAATGAACCAGTTTTTCACTTTTTTTTTTAAGATGGTAAAAATCAGGTACAGAACCTTTTAATTACAAAGCAGTTTATCAATCAGAATACCAGGAGTAGCAGGCTTATTCTTAGCATTGCCGCGACTACACTTAGACTATGCTTTAGCCCCTGAAAGTTGTAAAAAAAAAAAAAAAAAAACTCATTGCAGTGAAGAATGTAAGGAATGCATTAGGAAAAATCTGGACCATTTAATGTTTTAAAACAAGCTATATTGGTCTGTCAGTGTTTGAAAACCTTAAAATTCTGGTACAGCTCCTTTTAAGTTTGGGAGATGTAAGGTGTTGAATTGTCAACCAAAGGGGGTAGAGACCAGAATGTCCCTTTAAAAATCATGTTTTCCAGTCATTCACTCTATTAACTACATTAAAGCAACATTATATAATTTTTACCCAATGGCTTCAGTTATTTTTGGAGTCATAAGATTATTAAATTGCCATGTAAACAGCAAATTCATCTGGTTCCTTTCTGATCATGGTCCTTCTGATCAAATTTTGCAGTTTGCATGTCACTGAGCTAATTCTAATGCTCCAGAAATCAGATAATACGATTTTGAAGTGGATGTAAACAAAGGCACTGTTAAACCCTGTACTAAACATGGTAGCTTTTCTTGCCCATGTTATAATGGGATGGCAATCTCAAAAGGTTGTGTGTGTGTGTGTGTGTGTATATATATATATATATATATATATATATATATATATATATATATATATATAAAATATATTATATATATATATATATATATATATATATATATAATATATTATATATATATATATAATATATTATATATATATATTATATATATATATATTATATATATATATATATATAATATATATATATATAATATATATAAAGGTATAAAACTACAATAATTAAAAAAAATTAATTACTAAAGCATCACATTATCACATTATTGGCCTGATTTGAAAGTTTCTGTGCCTGGTATCCATGGTATCGATCCAGACAGCTGCAAAGATTACTGCTAACATAAACCAATAATCAGGAAATATTTACAAACTCTTGAGAAAGTAAATCTATTGCCAAAAGTTATATACTGTTGCTTTAAAATCCTTTGTTTTTTGCTCTGCTGCACACTGTTATGAATGAATCTCAAATCAATAGTCTATCATCTCTGTAAAGGTGAAGTGCCCATCGAAAAACACTTATTATTTTGTTATTATGGTCTTCAGAAAAGTGCTACCTTTTAAACCTCTTGCAGTTTGCACATTTGGGCAAGATATTGTTAAATGGATGTACTACTACTGTCATTATGAAATTATTTATTTTTATTCAAAATGAGTCAGAGGGGCTTAGGCAGGACGCAATTGTAGCTAATGCTCATTTATAATTGTCCACTCCTCTGAGAAACTGTGATATTGAACTTTTAAATATTATGGGTTATAATATTTGTTTGATTGTGTATACAGTACTGTGCAAAAGTCAGTGTTTTTGTTTAGTTTTTTTGTTTGAAACCATGACTGAACTTGGTCTAAGCAGGGTCTGAACCAGGACTAAACCAGGTCTGATTAGGGATGCCAAGATTATTTGGTTAATTATTAAGAAAAAAATATATATATAATTGTGTGAATTATACACATTGCCTTCATGTGTGAACAAATTGCCTTCACTCCAAAAAATAACAGAAAGTGTCTCTGTTTGTAACTACTACCAGACTATTTCAATTTGTGGGCCTTAACAGGTTTTTAAATGTTTATATCAGCCACAACAGCAAATATTGGATATTGGTATAGACTAAAATCCCTGTAGGACCATCCTTAACTTGGTTTAGTCCAGATCTAGTCCTGATTAAACTCAAGTCTAGAACAAGTCAAGAAACAGGACTAAATGGTGTGTAAATGGGTGTAAACCAGGTCTTAACTTGGACTCATCCAAATCTTTGACTGAAGCAAAATGCCCATCTGTGCTGTATGGAAACACAGAATGGAGGACTGTTCTGTTGATGACCACAATTTGAAAACCACCAAATAATTAAATTTTTTACTCTTTTGCACATTACTGTATCAAGCTGTAAACACTACTTGTTCCACTGAGGCTGTCCATTATGTCCAAAACGAAGAGCTTTATTTCACGTATCTGACTTTATACAGTTAATGAATCATTCTGTCATTGATGTGAACTTTGTGTGAACGTGTCTTAGTGGTACTCTTTTCAAAATGTGTGAGAGAAGAGGAAGATGAAATGTGTTTTTTAATAAACCCAAAATGTAAATTAAGTATGACTGTTAGTGTTTATTTATAGAGTTTGTCAAGCCTGTTTTGTGAAATGAGTGAATGGGTCTCACTATTCAGGTCTGGTACTTAAAAGCTGATAAAAAAATATTATATAGTGTGCCATTATTGGGCTAGTCGTTATTTAAGTTTGAATAATTAAAAAGCAATGTAAGGAAGTAACTGAATTTACCAAAACATTTTCTAAATGCTACATACTGCATTCCAATGCAGTTACTTTTTTATTTGGTGGTATTCAGAGTAAAGTGACTGTTATAAAATAAAAGGAATTCATTGTGGTATTTGATCGCACAATTAGGGTCAATCTACAATATTTATGAGAAAAATGCAAAACAACTCTTGAGTGGTGAGGCATGTGTGATTTTTCCCTCTCCAATTAGTAATAAATAAATGTGTAAGAAATGGTAAAACAAACATAAAGCTGTTTTTAATCCTATGCTGCGTCTTTACCCTATAATTTAAATAAAACATGAAATAAAAGTAAAAGTATTCAGATTACAGTACTCTGATTGGGGTATGTTATAAAATGCATTTTAATTCAGGTATTCAGTGTTCTGTAACTAAATGCATTTTCAAAGTATGCTTTCCATAATAACTAACAAATGGCATGTGTAATATTAGTGTGTATAATCATAAACACAAATTATACTTTTTTAATGCAGTCAATATTTCTAAATGCTGCACCTTGGAAATACCAGTTTTATAGTACTTATAGTAATATTTAAATGTCATAGTAAAAAAACGATGAAAAATGTTCTTTGCTTAGTCTTTCAGGGAGAAGAAGCACGCTGCTTTTGAACATGTGGTTTTGTTTATATTTTTAGTCAACCCGGAAACGCAGTGTAGAGTTACATTTCAAAATAAAAGTCTGTGACTATTTTTACCTTGAACAGTTCTGTAACAGAGGAATTACCAGCAAATATACTATTACTACCTACTGTTTTACGTATTTTTCAACATATTTACTAAACTATTCACTATCTATAAAAAATGTTAGTAGAAATCTTGCAAATGTTTGAATTATTTTGACAGAACTTCCGTAAAGCGCATCTGACCTGGAAGATGAGCCCTCTTTCATCCCGTGCGTGATGTTGGCGCATGGATTAACGTGAACAAATAGCCGTAATATTGGGTTATTATTTGTAGACGACATGAATGGAGAGGTAGACGACCCATTTCCCGTTGAGGACTGTCTTTTTGAAGAGACATTTTCCAGCGACAGCGTGTACAATTTGAGCGGACACAAGCTGCGGATAAAGCAGGTGTTTGGAGCCAACCTCGGCGTGGCTGCTCCGGTCTGGGAGGCGGTAAGAAACGAATTTGAAGCTCCACCATGTAACATTTAGTGGTGGAGGGTTCAATGCCAGCTTCTCTCTATGCGAGCGTTATTACTTTGACCAGTATGTTCCGCAGTACAGCATTAAGAGGTGGTGTAATGCGTAAAGTCCCGGTTTGACACCAGTTTGAGTCCTAATGTAGATCTGATTTAGTCCTGGTTTAGTCCCAGTTTAGTCCCAGTTTAGTCCCAGTTTTGACGTGGTGCAATTGCGAACGCACCCTAAACTAATATCTCCATGGCGACAAGTAAGTGATGTCACCAGAGCAGCAAGTTACAGGTCAGATCGATGGAGAAGTGTATGTTTGTGCAATAGAAACACCTGTAATCTGATAAAGACACGATAGATCAGTGCAATGCCATACTGGGGAACATTTTAGGCAAAGCAATAACCTCTTCATGGAGATAAGCAGATGGTGGACGCTGACAGTATCCCACAAGAAATGTTGCATAGACAGGTATATTTAAATTTTATTCTTGGTTTGTACTGTGTGTTTTAAGGCGATACAGCTGAGTAATTACCTGGTGGAGCGGTCCGTGGAGTTGAAAGGGAGACGTGTAATTGAACTGGGAGCTGGAACGGGATTGCTGGGAATCTTTGCAGCGCGACTGGGTATGTGAATGAAAGTCCATCCATCCATCCATCCATTTTCTTCCACTTATCCGGGGCCGGGTCGCGGGGGCAGCAGTCTAAGCAGGGACTCCCAGACTTCCCTCACCCCGGACATGTCCTCCAGCTCCTCCGGTGGGACCCCAAGGCGTTCCGAGGCCAGCCGAGAGACATAGTCCCTCCAGCGTGTCCTGGGTCTTCCCCGGGGCCTCCTTCCGGTGGGACATGCCCAGAACACCTCCCTAGGGAGGCGTCCAGGAGGCATCCTGAGCAGATGCCCGAGCCACCTCAGCTGGTTCCTCTCAACGTGTAGGAGCAGCGGCTCTACTCCGAGCTCCTCCCGTGTGACCGAGCTCCTCACCCTATCCCTAAGGGTGCACCCAGCCACTCTGCGGAGGAAGCCCATTTCAGCCGCTTGTATCCGCGATCTTGTCCTTTCGGTCATTACCCAGAGCTCATGACCATAGGTGAGGGTAGGAATGTAGATTGACCGGTAAATCGAGAGCTTCGCCTTCCGGCTCAGCTCCTTCTTTACCACAACGGACCGATACAGCGACCGCATCACTGCAGACGCTGCACCGATCCGCCTGTCAATCTCCCGCTCCATCCTTCCCTCACTCGTGAACAAGACCCCGAGATACTTGAACTCCTCCACTTGGGGCAGAGACTCACCACCCACCCGGAGAGAGCAAACCACCTTTTTCCGGTCGAGAACCATGGCCTCGGATTTGGAGGAGCTGATTCTCATCCCAGCCGCTTCACACTCGGCTGCAAACCGCCCCAGTGCCTGCTGCAGGTCCTGGCTCGAAGAAGCCATCAGGACAACATCATCTGCAAACAGCAGAGATGAAATGACCACCAGAACTACAGTTTTATTTAAAAAGCTGTTCCTGAAACTTTATAAAACATTTCACAGAATCTTGCATTTTAAATTAGCTTTTTGGGCTTAAAACAACTACGTTAGGGACATTAGTTGGCACGTAGCTGGTTAGCCTCTGTGATGCCTTAATATTAAAATTTTTCAAAAAGTCTATGAGAAAAATTAATGGAAAAACCAGAGCGGACTTCAAAATGGGAAGGACAGTTGAGCTCCATAATGTCATGCTTTTACAAACTTTATATTTTCCTTCCAGGTGCAGTAGTGACCCTCACAGACCTGCCCATAGCTCTGCCTCCTCTCCAGGCTAACGTCAGTGCAAACACGCCCCCTGGTGGTTGGTCTACTGCTCCCACAGTCCTGCCTCTGTCCTGGGGTAAAGACCATCTAACCTTCCCTGCAGACTGGGACCTGGTTTTGGGCGCAGACCTCATCTACCTCCCGGAGACCTTCCCGTTATTGGTTGAGACTCTTGCTCACCTGTGCCACAGTGGGACAGTGGTGTTTTTCTGCTCCAAAATGAGAAGAGAGCACAAAACACAGGAGTTTTATGAACAATATCTGCCCACAAGGTTCAAAGTGGAGCTGGTAAAAAGTGATGAACGTCAGAATATAAACATTTATGAAGTAACTCTGCAGACTTAAGAAATAATGGAAGAAGCATGGTTTTAAAAGACATTTGGGCTGTTGTGTGGATCTGTAACAAAACAGATGTGAAGTAGGATTACAACAACTAGCTGGATTACTTGTTAGAGGTCTAATCAATTATTGAAATAGTTCAGGTGCAATTTAAAACCAGTGATTGCTATCTGGAACATAAACAGATTAAGCGGATTAAAGCAGGTCTAAACAAGGTCTAAAAAACAAGACAAAACCACAACTTTGTGTGTTTCCGTTTGTCTAGAACATGTTTAATACCCATCACATCACAAAGACTCAAGAATCAAAATAACACAAGAATAATTATGTTTTTGTGTACCTGTTAATCTAATCTAATTCCATCTTCATATTTTTACCTCTCTATAGTGAAATTATTTAAACGATTTCAAAGACTCAATAGAAGAAATTTGTTAGATTAATTTAAAAAAAAGTGACTTAAACCACTAAACAAATTTATTTCAATCACCTATCTGCAGACCGGCAGTTCGTTTCCAGCTTCAACCCGTGCATAATGCTGTGTCCTTTGGCACGACACTTCACCCACCTTGCCTTTATATGAATGCGGTGTGTGGGTAAGTGATTGGTGGTGTTGGGAGAGTCCGATGGTGCAGATTGGCCGGCTCGCTTTCATCAGTCTACCTCAGGGCAGCTGTGGCTTCAGAAGTAGTGCACTTCACCATCAATAATGAATAATGCCTTTTCAGTGTAGAGCTTTCAGAGGCTTGTCAAGCTATGAAGCGTAATGCAAACATAAGGTATCATTATTATTGCCACAAATTGAAGAAATACAAGTAGAACGGTTGTGCACTGATTGGAAAGTTAGAGGTTCGAATCCCACTCTGGACATAAACTTCATTGGTTGAGCGGGCAGATCCATTAACCCACAGGTTGCCGGTGCGACTCCAGCTCCCACAGATGAATGCTGCTGTTGTGTTCTTGGGCAAGACACTTAACCCACCTCGTCCCCAGTGTCCACATGAATGTGCATGTGAATGGGTGAGTGGTTCCTTGATGTAAAGCACTTTGAGTGACTTGAAGGTGGAAAAGCACTGTATAAACATTTTACTGTTTACACATTTTTATATAGCGCTTACAGCAGTTACAGTCATTTATTATATAATGCATTCATCTGGAGTCCGTTTTTAAAAATCAATCAATGCATTATTAGTTATGAGCATCTGACAGTAACTTGTACAGTGTAGTGTGCTAGAATTCTTGTCTGTCTAATTGCAATTTGCAGACCCAACATGATAAAAACATTGAAATAATTGCTGATAATCGATTCACTTTTATCCCATAGAAAACAATGCGTGGTATTCCATTCACGGCGCTGTCTGCCTATGGACTGTGCTGATGTGGGGTTTCTGTTCAGGGGGAAAGCCTGTTTGTTCCGCTAAAGAGATTTAAAGAAAGAGGCGCTCCACATCCGCTAATGGTAACGCTACCTCACTCTGTATCAATGCAACCGCTAAACAACACGGACTTAATACGGCTCTAAGGATTTTATATGCTCTCTTCTTTTTAAAGTGAATGATGATTATTTATGTTTTTATTTGTATGTATTGTGGTTTTAATGCAATGATCCTATTCTGTAAAGCACTTTGAATTACTTTGTGTATGAATTGTGCTATACAAATAAATGTGCCTTGCGTGCTCCCATTCATGACTCCAAGCAAATAGTTAAATTTTGAAAGTAGTAAAAAAACAAAAGACAAAAGTGAAAAATAGATGCACAAACTAAAAAAAAACAACTTCAGAACTTCTTTAAGTAGTGGTCTTAATACATTTTGTTCAACCTAATTAAAAGATATAAAGTATTAAATTTTTCTTCTTTTGTTTAATTTCAATATCTGTGTTCTTCGATATCTACAAATTAGCAACTGTAATATTATTATTTTTTTCACATTTACAGATTGATTTTAAACTTTTTGATTTGGTTTTCAAGCTTGTTTTTCTACATCAGAAAGCATAATGAACTACTCACTTTGGGTTGCCAGATCCTATGAAGAAAACTAGTTCCCAATATAATATAATTTTGTGTTGTAAATATGGCAACTTATGGCAACTCACCTTTGTTTTGAATTAGGTTTGCAGTATCACATTTGACATTTATTCTATATCTATATTAATACTTCAAATCACTAAGTTCCCATTTACTTTGCTACAGGGCTGTAAAAACAAATATAAAAAGATAGATACAATGTAAAATTCTCAAGGTAAAGTGTGATAATCATATCTTACAGGTGGGCATACTCACTTCTGCTGCCAAAGTAGTTATAGATACGTTATTATGATTTCACAGTGTCTAATGGTGAAAGATATTACGCAGGGTTGCCAGATTTCCTGTGTGATGTGCATGTTGTTGTTGCTTTAGTGAAGAGGGAGTGTGTGACTGAGTGGGAGTGACCTCGTCCAGAGCCCATTTAAAACTCTTCGTCCTCTTTGGAGTTCACTATTTCAACAACAACTGGAGTTTTGCACCTTCTCACGCAGTAAAGGTAAGTCAGATTTTGGAAAATAATTGGTTCTTAACTGGTCTAAATGTTGACACAATTTAATCTTTAATAATTTTGTTTCTCATCCATTTTTAACATAAGTAAACCAATGTTGTCACTATATATATGATTTAAAATATATGGTAAGGATTTTTAAGTAAGTTCTAGGTCTTTTTTTTAACATTTAACATATTTTCAAATCTATTCAACCATTTTACATATTAAAAAGGTCCATATTACCCTATTTTCTGATCGTTCTAATGTTGTTTCCTCATCACAAACAGACCTGGAGTTGTGTTTTGTTTCATTCACACATGTTTAACACACAAATCCTGCATATTTAGGCTGTTCCACCTTTTCATGTCATGTGGTAATACAGGAAGTGGTTCACTGTGTTTTTAAACTCCACAAACCTTCACTAGAATCATCTGGATAATTTCAGACCTGGAATTGCCAATACTGAATTAAAGGTAAAAGGAGCTGTTAACTTGAACTACTACCACTTCATGACATCCCAAGGTGGAACAGCGCATTTTGAGCTTTGGAGATGTAGACAGACTAATAATAGAATATGTGAATGAAATAAAATACAACTCCAGATATGTTTTTGAGGATTATAACATGTTTTAAAGCTCACAAGAGACAATTTTGTGTAATATAAGACCTTTAAGTAAAAACTGCCAATAGAGCACAAAGAGACTACGTAATATCAACATAAATCAGATAATTAGTAGTTGGACATGTTTTGTTTATTTACACAAGGCTTATCTGACATAAATCACACACTGTTTCTCACACAGTTTTGAATCTGTATTATGCATTTTTTCTGCAACTTGTCACCTCCATTAAAACCATATTTTCTTAATCCCAATCTCTTTTACTTCATTTGTTCTTATGTTTGTTTTTGACAGAGTTAAAGATGGATTTCTGGGCAGAGAGCCAAGGGCATTTGCCTCAATACAGCAAATACAACACTCTACCTTCAAGGAGCTGCTCACAAAAGTATGTTAAAAAGCCCGTAATTGTTTCATTATTATTATATTAGTTAGTACACCTGATCTAGTGCTTCTAAATGCAAATATCAAATAGATTTAAACATCAAACATTAGATATTTTTGGTTTTTCAGCTCATTTACTGTAAACAAATGGCTGAAATGGTTAAAATTCCTGGTTTCTGAAATACTTAATACCTGAAGTCCATGTCTAGCACTTTTCCACCTTCACTTAAGGCGCTTTACATGAAGGAACCACCCACGCACACTCACACATACATTCATGCACGCAGACACTTGGTGCAAGGGGGTTAAATATCTTGCCCAAGGACACAATGGCAGTACTCATCTGTTGGAGCTGAAATCGCACTGCCAATCAGTGGATCTGACCTCTCAACCAGTGATATTTTATATCTAACCACCAACATTTGGATCAGAGGACAAACACTCTACCAACTGAGCCACTGCTGCTCCTTAACTAAACTGGGAATAAATTTGGACTAAGCCAGGACTAAGATTTAAGATTTAGAATGAAACTTGGAAAAAAACAAAACTAGTTGTCAGAGAACTAGCTCAGAACTATAAAAAATAAAACACTAAACCTGTGCTTGAGTTACTCTGCTAATAAAATAGTTGCATTAAGAAGCTACAAGATAGAAAAGTGTACCTGACACATTACCTTGAACATCCAGTAATACCACATTTTGCTTCCAGCTACCACGACAGACGTCCACCACCTCAATATCAAGTCTACTGTGAAGACCAGAGGGGAAAAAACATTGATTCGGGATATTACTGGCCTCCAAGGGACACCTCAAACTGGTCAAACCAGGAAACCACTGCTCTAACATCTCCTGTACATTTCCCCTTTAACCTAGATCATCAAATTCAACATTACCACAGCGACCAGCGTCAAGAACTTCAAGACTGGACAATTTATCAACACCAAGAGAGGGGGTTTCAACACGAGGGGTGGTCCTACAACCCTGCTCACTACAAACGTGAAATTTCCAAGAAGAATGACAACAATTTTAGGGAGTTGGAGGCTTGGGCATTGCGCTATAGTCACTCACTACCAAGGAGGAGACGCATAGAGGCAGGACTGAGAGGCGCAATGCAAGATAATCTAGAAAGAAGAGATATACAAATGACAAATGTGCAAGAATCAACATTGCGGGATAGGGTGAGCAGGCAGCAAGCGATTAACTGTTATCAAACTATGCCACAGAGACAGAATTTGGAGGTTAAAGACAAGCTAAACTATCAAACCAAGTTATACAGCCAACCGCCAAATTATAATGCACCACCACCTTACACTGTGCAGTATAGGAATGTTTTGACGCCGCAGAAATTAGCGAAACAAAGCTACGAGTTGCCACAGATTGTAAATAAGACAGAAAAAGAGCTTAATGAAAATCCCGCAAAAGGGCTAGATATTTTGCAAGAAAATCGGCAACAGGCACAAAGAAAACCAAGCAGTAACACAGCAAAAGTTATTGAAGGTAGAAAGTTTCAACTGAACAAGAAAACAGGAGGCATGACTATCTTTTGTCTCGTGTCACGAATAGCCGACACAGAACCCGAAAGTTCACCAGTCTCACAAACGCAAAATGAAGTTGAGCATCTGAAAGCTAGCAACGTTAGCCAGCCGCTGAAGCTAGCAGACGAAGTTGATTTAAAAATTCAGACTTCTACTACAAAACATGCAAGAAGTCCGTACTCGAAATTGCAAGCGATACCGATTTGTAAAGAGTCATTGTCCAAAATGGCCGACAAAAACACACAGAAATCAAATGAAGTTTCTGTAATCGGTAAGCTGGCTGCTAAATTTCCGTTGTGGAGGAGACCTAGTTTTACATGTTGTTCGGACTCAGAAAATGCATCCAAAACTACCTCAAAAGAAAATTTGGACAGTAACTTAGAGGAAAATCAAGAAAATGACTCAAAAACCGGCAGTAAAACTAATACAGAAAGTCAAAAAGTAGATTCTAAAGACGGTGATGCTACGGTAATGATTGATTCTACACGCGTTGTAGTGAAAATGGATTTGCTAAAAGCGCCAAATAAGCAGCAAGTTCAGTATTTAAGCTCAGAAAATCAAACTAAAAATGGACAAAATGTAGCTAAGGAGGCTGCAGAGTGCAACCAGGACATCCAAACCAAACAGCAAGATACTAGGCCAGCAGAGGACTTCAAAACAGTCGCAGAACCAGCCAAGAGCAAAGATGTTGTTGAAAGAACTGAAAGTGGAAGTATTTTACCAAAAATTTCAGAAACACTGGAAGAGCGTGCAAATCGGATATGTGGGTTGCATGAATCTATGACGACACAACAAGAAGATGATTTTGATTTTGGTGTTGAAAGTTTGACAAAGCAAAGTTATGGCACGAATGAACTGGAAGGCAAAAGTTCAGATCAGAAAGACTTGGTAAATGTGTCTTCTACAGGTAAAAGCGAAAAACTACAACCGTTACAAGTTAGTGACAGCAAAGACGAAGAGATGGAGAGAAGTACTGAAATTTGGGAGGTTGGTAAGTCGGAAGAAAATATTAAGAAACATAACAACGATTTTGAAACGGACAATGAGGTACAGGAATTCAAAATGGCGGAGAGTTTAGAACAAGAGGCAGTTGTTGAAGTTATTAGTGGACAATGCAAGGAGGCAACTGAGATGAGTGATGCAACAGATATCGCTAATACATTGGAAATGAGCGAACAAGGAAGTAACAAGGGCGCTTTGCAAACCTCAAATGAAAATAATAACTGGGAACGTAATATGCAACAACAGTTTGACAGTATAGCTTTGAAACTGACTAAATTGGAAGTTGATGAAGAAACAGAAGACTTGAATAAACATGACAAAGATGGCACACAACCTAGTTTGACCACAGGAACAGTGGAAATTTTGTCAGAACATATTTTAGATGTACAAAACCAGGACCAAAATGTTACGGAAGTTAGAGACGTAAGTTCTGATCTAGTCGAGAACATCGCAAACTGCCAACTAGGTGAACTGAACTGGTCGGACAATATTGATCACAAAGAAGGCTCAGAAGACTTCAGTAAACATGAAAAAGATGGCACACAACCTATTTTGACAGAACATATTTTAGATTTACAAGACCAGGACCAAAATGTTACGGAAGTTAGCGAAGCAAGTTCTGATCTAGTTGAGAACGTCGCAAACGGTCATCTCGGTGAATTGAAATACCTGGACAATATTGATCACGAAGAAGGCTCAGAAGACTTCAGTAAACATGAAAAAGATGGCACACAACCTATTTTGACAGAACATATTTTAGATTTACAAGACCAGGACCAAAATGTTACGGAAGTTAGCGAAGCAAGTTCTGATCTAGTTGAGAACGTCGCAAACGGTCATCTCGGTGAATTGAAATACCTGGACAATATTGATCACGAAGAAGACTCAGAAGACTTCAGGAAACATGAAAAAGATGGCACACAACCTAATTTGACCACCAGAAAAGCTAAAATTTTGACAGAACATATTTTAGATTTACAAGACCAAGACGAAAATGTTGAGAACGTCGCAAACGGTCATCTCGGTGAATACCTGGACAATATTGATCACGGACAAGACAATACTTCAACAAATGAGTTAGAAATGCAAGAAGAAACAATTGTACAAGCCACTGATACCGAAAACCTGCACGAATTTGACAGTGGGCAGATAGAGGAAGTGCCAAGTTTGGAAAAATCAGAAAATGAGCAAAACCAATGTGTGAAACCAACAGAGGCAGCTAGTGTTGAACTATATGGAAGCAATATGGCTGAATCCAAGTCTGTCCTTAAAGATGACTCTACATGCTTTACAGATGGTAGTCAAAATGGTGATGAAGGTACTGAAGTGGCTACGAGTGATTTTCAGATTCAAGAAAAGCGAGGAGAACTTATTAATGACATAAATGAAAGTGAAATACTGAAAAAAACCAAGCCAGATGACACGGAGGAAGTAGATATTTTGCTAGCATCAAATGAAAATGCTGAAGATTTTGAAGAGAGTAAAAATGAGGCGCAGGTTGAATGTAGAAATAAAGCTGGTGCAAATGAACAGGGGTGTATCACTAAGAGTAGCATTGAGAAAACAGTGTTAGGGGCTGATGAGCAAGACAACCAAGACCAGGGAATTGAACCAGCAACTCTGACAGATCCAAAAGTAGAAATTCTGTCAGAAGATGTTGAACAAAATACAGGAGAAGGAGACAATGTGAACAAAGTCAATCTAATGCAAGTATTAGATGGTGAAAAAGATGAATGTTTTTCTGTAAACGTCGACGATGCTATTTCAAGTGATTTGGAAATGCAGAAAACAATAGTACTGAACGATAACACAGAATTTGGGGAAGAGAAGAGTGAAATTTGCAGAAAAGACAAAATAATTTCAGTTGAAAATTTAGAAGTTGATCATTTGGAGATCACTCACAAGGAGGGAGTCGTAAAAGATATTGATAGATTTGATTTGCAGGACAAGGAAGAGAAAGAAGAGGAACTTGTTGGGGAAACTTGTGCAAAACTGCATTCAAAAACAGCAGCCATTTTGGTTGAAGATAATGAACAAGCTAATGAATCTGAAATTCCAAAGGATATGGATTTAAAGGAACAAATTTTGGATGAAATTGACAAAATAAATACATCAGATTGTGATATTAATGATTTTGACTTGGAAGAGTGTGAATGGGAAGACGATACAGTTGACGATAGCATTATGAAAAATGGACTAAATGCAGAAGATAATGAAATTTGTCAGTCTACAAAAAGTGAGGAAGATTTACAACCCCAAGTTCATCCCCCGGACAAAGATATTACAGATCCTAGCTCGGTTTGCCAGCCAGATTCAAATGTAAACACAAGTACGGCCATCTTGGTAAGGTCATCGACATCTCTGGATAGCTTGGAACAACCTCTTCCTTCAACTTCGGCTCTTGATAACGATAATTGCGAAACGGCTTGCTGCGAAGAAGAGGGGAAATATCCAAAATCATTATGGGATGCAGTTAATCGTATCAGAAAGCACACCGCACCAGATTCTGAAAACGAAGAGGAAGAGATCATTGACAACTGGGATAGAGAGAGTTTGGTTAGTGTGGAAAGTGTACTTCAAAACATCGTGAAACAAGGGGATATAGATTTTATGCAGTCAGAACAATGTTATGATGATTTGAATATCCAAGACGACACGTTTTCTCAATGTAGTAATAGTAGTCAGGAGTCAGATGGAACTATTGTAGATGATGAATTGGAAGTAACAAAAATGGCAAATGTTGAATCTATTGAAATCTGCAATGACGATCAGAGCAGTGATGGAGAGGGACAAAATGAGTCTGAAAATACAACAACAAATACAACAAATCAAAATCAGCCCGAAGAGATTCCTGAAGAAAGATTGAATAAACAGGCAGAAATAGCTGAAGATCTTATGTTGTAATGCAATAGTGCCATCTCAGTAGATTATAATTTAAAAGGTATGCTATTTTCTGATCTATGTTATAATATTGTTTCTTCATCACAGTCATACCTGGAGTTGTGTTTTGTTTCATTCACACATGTTTGATACATAAACTCTCCATATTTAGACTGAGTTCTTCTCTCAAACAGAAAACACTCTGTTCCACTTTGTGATGTCATGTGGTAATACAGGAAGTGCTCCACTGTGTTTTTAAACTCCACACACCTTCACTAGAATCATTTTGATCATTTTAGCCCTGGAATTACCAATCTCTATTGAACAAAAGGTGGCTGTTAACTTGAAAACTACCACTACATGACATCACAAGGTGGAACAGAGCATTTTTAGCTTTGGAGATGTAGACATGTTTCTACAATATGTGTGAATAAAACAAAACACAACTCTGGGCATGTTTATGAGGAGGTAACAGTATTATAACATGGCTTAAAGCTCACAAGAGTAAAATTTGTGTGTAGCTTTTCAGATAACAGTTAGTCTGCCACCTGCTAGTCTCTATGGTAACATTTTCTGTGGTTTTCTTAGATTGCTGCGTCTGTTCCATTCCAGTTGTTTGTAATGGTAAAGAAATTCCTTGAAAACCATGTATTCTTACTGTGAGCCTAGACACCATCTCCACAGATATGACCTATAACTTAGCCTGGTTGAATTTACCTGTTTGTTTCCATGGAGATAGATAAGTATATAGCCATTCTGTAAAAGATGCCTGGCAAAGCAATAACATCTCCATGGAGCTAAGCAGGTGGCAGACGCTCCCAGCAGAAAAGTTACATAGTGTATCTTTAGTTTGTAGGTACCAGACCATCTAGTTTCTGACTTGGATTTTACTTTCAAAGGTGGATAGTGTTGCTGACAATGTTATTGAAGTAACAGAAATATAATGTTAAAGTAATAATACAAAGTAAAGCTAACCCAGCTAAAGGTATTTGTTTTGTGTGTGTGTGCATGTGTGTTTTTTCGATGGACAAAATATTAAACTTGCAACACAATATCCAGCTCTCTGTTTAAGAATAATCATAGGGTTGTGGGTCATGGTTTTTATAATTGCCTTAATTGGTTTAGAAAATACTAATAATTCATTGCCTTTTTGTATAGAAGATGTAAAGATGTACCATAGGAGACCCTACAAAAAGGGCAGCTGTTTCCTACCCAAAATATCCTAAACAATGATTCATTTTCAGTTTATATATATTTTATGTGATTACTACTGAATGAAAGACCATCTCTATGTAGACTATGTCTATGTAAAATATGTTTAGGTATCTGTAGTACAACTTTCTCTAACTGTTATATGTGAGTGTTTATGTGGTATTATAATCTCGATACACTGTCAAATAAAGTGTGAATTAAAAGATCTGAATTTGTTGTTTTTTTCACAATTTGATCACCCTTGGATTATTTTTTTTTTTTTTTTACATTTTGAACTGTTCTGCATATAGAGCTAATGTTACCTGTGTTATGAAACGTTGAAAGTTAACATAAAATGAATGCCGATGTTGTACAAATGTATTTGGTTTTTAAGACAAAACAAGGTGAAAAAACTTACAAAGTTCATATAAAAAAAAAGAGTTCAGGAAAATTTCACATACGAGGCTAAGTTCATTTCACAAAATCCTCAGACAGAACAACATTATATTCAAATTGAGACAGTGATAGTGCTCTCTGGTGGAAACTAACGGACGTACTATATATAATGAATGAGCAAGCAGTTGGCTATAAATCCGATCATTTTCTATCGATTTATGTTCATTAATTATATAATGTATAATTCCGATACTGATTTTGATACTATAGCTTTAAGTATCTGCCGATCCCGGATATCATCTGACAGAAAAATGTATTTATTTCCTTTTGAATAAGACAAAAGTGATCCAAATGTAGCCATTTTTAGCCCACTAGTAATTGTAGAAGAGCTTTGTATAAATAAAAGTTTAAACAGTAAATAGTCATATTACATCAGCTTGCCGATATTTGGAAGCCGATACCCGATCCAGCAATTGTTTTAGCATTGGTGCCGATATCCGGTTTTCCTTGTGTCAAAAAATGTGGACTGGTAAGTTTAAAACAGGAGTGTAATGTCATCCTAATATATTTAGATACTAGAACAGGACAATTTGGTAAAAATAATATAATTTTATCATTCTGTTTGTTTTTTTACAAACAAGGATTAATTTCACAGTGCACATTTTAAACTCATATAAGAGTAATAACATTTGGGAGAAGACTGAAAAATGAACAGCAAAACTAATACAATACTTTCAAAACATGATGGCTACTTAAATAACACTTTTTGCTAGTTTTATCAGAGTGAGACAGCTTTAAATAACAATATTGTAAATAAATGTTAAGGCATTACTGCTCTTCTCATAAACTGACCAAAGTGAACAAAACTAGAGGTTTTACAGCACCAGGTGTCTCCGTTTCAGAGGTTTCAGCAGCAGTCCTGTGTCAAAGCTCGTCATGGGGGATGTTCAAGGCGTGGTCACATAGATCTGTACAGAAAAGAGAATCTAATGAATTGTAAATAAATTGATATGTAATTATTATCATATTGTTAAGTTAGAAACGCACCCGTCCTTTTGCTACAGAGATGATCTTTGACGTTTTCCATTTCGTGTGAGAAAAACTCGATCAGTTCGTCCTCATGCTGCTCCACTATGGTCTCACACTGAAGGAAAACAAGAAGAGAGGGTATAAAGGCCTCAAAGCCAATGTGGAAGTAATACTGCAATTACATTTGAAAGTTTAAATTGGACTTGGCATAAATAAATTATAGCTGAAGACAAACAACATATTGGAAATTGATTTTATGTAGCAAAAGAAAAATTCAGTTCTGTCAACTGGACAAAGGTTTTACAGTGACACTGCCTTATATCTATCAGAAAGTTAACTACACTGAAGCTAACATATCTATTTGTATACAGTTTCTGCCAGCAAACAGAAACTGTATGCAAATAGCTGTGTTAGTTTCAGTGTAGTTAGCTCCTCCCTCCAAATAGATACAAGGCAGTGTCCACCAGTAATCTGATCAGAACTGAAGAAGCGGCTTGGATGAGCAGCCAAACGTCTTGTCTCTAAAACTTTTGTCCAATTACAGAATCGAATTTTTATTTTGCTATGGATCATACTTGGGCAACTAAGGGATTACAGAAATTTTGTGCATAAGATATTAATTTAATTACTATTAAATATGTAATATAATGTGCAAAAACGTATCTGATTCTATATCTGTTAAACAATTCAAATTTTTCCTCAAATTTTGCATTTTGCTTTTGTTAAACTATTTTATATTGTAATACTTACTGTAAATAATCTATACATTTTGATTACATGCACACCATCTGCCCTCACTGCGTATTAAGAACAGCCTTAACAAGGGAAATTCTGGATGTTAAGTTTCAAAATGTTAATAATAATAATAATAAGGTTCTATGTCATCTTAATTGCATTGCTACTGTCACTATACCACTGGTGTTACTGGTAATGTAACTATTACTTCTGCAGCTACGAGTTATGACAAAAACAACTACCAATACTACAATTATTATAGTTTTATTGAAGCACTGTTCTCCACTAATAAACCCTACTCACTGCAAACTTTAAGCTGGAGGTGACTCTGGAGTCCAGTGTGGCCTCGGACAGGTCCAGACTTTCCCCGGTCCGAGACTTGATCCTGATGTAGGTTTTTCTCTCAGAAGAATCCACCACCTCCCCATAGTCCTCCATGCGTTCACACACAGACTCCATCAGGTCCAAGAGGTTTCCTTCAGAGCGCGCCAGAGGGACCTAAAAATAGAAACAGTGTCATGAATAATGTAAAAAAATATATATAATACTTAGGGAAACAACAATTTGAAGAGAACAATGCAAATATTTGACCACCTGCTCTTTAAGAGGTTAAGAAAGGTCAAGAAACTGGGAACTGGGTGTCTAAAATCATACCTATATATTTCATAAGTTTGTGTAATTTATAGATTGAGTCAAATAATATATACATTTTAGAAAATTCATTCATCAGCCTAAAAATGTCAGCATCGGTTGCTCTGGAATCTAAAAATATATATTTTTTTATTATAAAAAAACAAAAAAACAAAAACATATTAGAGAAATCTTCCTAGGAAAAGCAGTTCCTAAAAAATCAAAATATCATAATATCGATATCATAATTTAAGTACATTTTTACAAATCATATCAAATCATGTAAAGTTAAATAACTTATTAATCGTGGCAAAGACACTGGCATATTGAGTATTTTCCTTTTAAAAATCAAACCAATTAACCAATCAAACTTGAAGCATGGGTTTATTATAGCAATTATGAAGTTTATAAAAATATATATTACCATTTTTTTCCACTAAAAAGTTACATTAATTAATAAATGTGGTAAATGAACTTCAATATTGATAATTCTCTTGTTAAAAGTCAAACTATTTGATTGATAACAATAGACTACCTTGAACCATGACTCTATAGACATATAACATTCATATGCAGGTCTCACCTCTCTGATGGACTGGCTCCCATCGGGGTTAATCCTAAATGACCCGGTCTGAATTGTTTTTTTGGGGTCGACCTGCGAGATCGCCCACTCCATCTCATCCACGAGCGCCCTGCAAGCTGAGAGCAACAGATACCACAACATTCAGACTATTATTCACGTAAATGTGCACGTAAATCAATAAAGAAACACACTCACCTCCACATCTGATGTCCTGCGGCTGCCTGGCTGCTTGGGTGAAGTCCAGGAGGAGAAACAAAATCGCAATTTGCACAAAAAATGCGAGCAAATCTCTCATCTTTTCACCTGAATCTAGCAGTGATGAGTACGAGTCAGCAGCGCCGGTGAGCTAGAACTAGAACAGCCCGTTTCTATCTTCAAAACTCCCCCAGAGCGTTTGAAATGATGGACAGATAAGATTCAATTTAGACCGATAAACTGTGTGACTTTTCATGAACTTAAAAGCTTTAAATCAATGTTGTTTTTTTTTTTACTCCACAGATGTCCACGCTGCTGAAATCTGGTGACGTAGACAACGTAAGGACTAAAAGGAAGTAGTCAGCGCCCCCGCGTGGACAGGAAGTTGTGCGCGTCTCCGTTGCCAAGGAAACGAAAAAAAAAAAAAATCCTAAAATTTGTTGTTATTTAAAGGTGCACAACTTTTCTGGTGGAATGTGCGCCATTTTCTATTCTCTATGGAAATGTTACCTACTTATCTACTATCCCCATGGAGACAAACGGGAGACAGCACCAGGCCAAGTCTGTGGAGAGGCACCCCTGCCTGCTTGCAGTAAGAATAGATGTTATTTTTGAGCAATAAAAACAATGTGTTATCAAATAATTTCAAGATAGACAACTTTAATACCAAACTGCAATATTCCAGGGAAAGCAATAACATCACCATGGAGACCAATCCTCACCAGAGAAGTTTCATTTATACATGTATAAAGACAATAATGGAAGACAGTGAATATGAATATGACACTATGATATTTGATCATTTGAATGTTGATTAGAGTCACTTATACATCTTATAATGTGTTTTATAAAACATTTATCACATTACAGCCCTGGAATTGGGGGGACCACCTTAAAAATAAAGGTGGGACAAGTTGTGCAATTTGGTGGGACGACAGAGAGAGAGATACAGAAGGTGTGTTAAATATGCTCACCACAATATCAAACCTTTCTCTCATCATGTTATACACATCCATCAAAAAACAAAACAAAACAAAAACATAAAAAAAAAAAATCATTTTCAAGTTTTTATCCCAACATTTTATTCACGTTACTATTCAAAACTTACAAAGTTTCAAAACATCATAAAATTCTTATAATGGCTTGAAATAACAGTACAATGACTCATCAGATTTACAACGACAGACTCCTTTACATCTAAACTCTCAATGTAACAATGAAATGTAACAAATACTATTAAATATATTTTATTTTGGGGAATAAAAACATAAAAAACTCCCAAAACTGAAATTGGACCAACAACTTTACATTGGCTGGATTTCAAAGTAAAAGCATAATTTCAAAGTTTTAAGTGCTCAGAGTGTTAAAGCTTGACATTTGAGAGCAGCAAACTATCTTATCCAAAGGAATGAGTCAAATGAAAAACAAAGCCACACACCAGACTAAACATCTAGATAGTACTTGGAAGTCAAGGTGCTTTTTTAAGTCCTATTTTGTTAAGTGTCTCTTATATATAAAAAAGTGTATTTTAAACCTAATTTGGTTATCGGAGTGTAGGTTCAAAACAAAAAAACAAAAAAAGCATAAACAAAACAGGCAGTCAGATTATTTTTTTTCATTATTTGACACTTATTTAGGACCTCTGTAATATTGTACAACAAACATATTTAGTCTGGGAATAAATATACTCAAGTCAATCTACATCGATCATGATTTTAGCAAAATAAAAAAAAAATGCAAACAATAAATGCAATTACTGGTAATAAAGGACTAAGGCACTGATATGTAAAAGCTATAATTTAATATAAAACTTAAGGTAAGCTTGAAAATGAAATGCCCATTTTTTGCTGTATTTAGAACATTATTTTAAAGATTTTTTGTACACTGTGCTTATTATTCTAGTTTTTAACAATCTCTACGTAAGCAAATATATATAACATTAAAAAATATATATGTGGTGCTTTGTCAACCTATGTTATTTTTTTACTTGGTTTTGATGCTGGTGCTCAAAGGTTTAATGTGCTCTCCATTCACATTTGCTCACACACCACATCGAAACTGGAAGTAAATCTAAAACGAAACCAGGACTAGACCAGGACAAAAACAGGTCTACGTCAGGACTAAACCTGGATTTAGCCAGGACCGAACCAGCGTGAACGCAGCCTTAGTGGCGGTAGAGTGCTTCATAATTTACCTATTGTTCTCAGCTCAGGTCATCATACTGCAGTTGTCTGTTTATTTTACAACTATGACACATTGTAGAGTATGGTAGTAGTAGTAACAGTACTCGTAGTAGCAGTAACAGTTGTAGCACTGGTAGTAACTGTAGTAGCAATTGTAGCAGTAATAGTAGTTGTAGTTATACAGTAGTTGTAGCCTTAGCTGTAGTAATTGTAGTAGCAGTTGCAGTAGTATAATGAAAGTAGTAGGTATAGTAAAAGTAGAAGTAGCAGTAGCAGGAGCAGAAATAGTAGTTGTAGCGGTAGTAATTGTAGTAGCAGTTGTAGTAGCAGTATTAGTAAAATGAAAGTAGCAGGTATAGTAAAAGTAGCAGTAGATGTAGTAGATACAGAAATAATAATAATAGTTGCAGTTATAGTTGTAGCAGTAACACTAATGCTAGTAACATAGCAGTAGTAGTATAGTCAAGCAGCAGTAATTGTAATAGAACTCGGGATAAAAACTGGTGAATACAAGCCCAGAATGCTAGATCTGTGTATTTTTTAATACAGAGAGATACACGGCTGGTGACGCATGTGAAACGAAGGAGGTCATCTATCATTTGGATCTAAATCTCATTTACCTCATCTCAGATTAACAGAGTTTAGTGCTTTGCTCATTGATTTGGCAGAATTTTTTTTTTTTTCAGCCCTGTGATATTTTTTCCCCACTTTCTTTTTTCATCCTGAGAAGCCATATATGTTTTGATACAGATGAATGATGCATGTCCCTGATTGGCTAATCCACCTGTCCATCACACCAACTGACAAGATGCACATCTTTATAGTATTGCAGTAATGTGTATTCTGCATCCCAGGCAAGGTGAATAGTTATCACACTAGTGTCAGGTGACTTTAGAATGAACACTAAGTTTGGTATTTAGCATCTGAAAATCTCCACAAGTTTAATGAGGCTAATTGAAAATTCTATGAGGTATGGCAACACAATCCCGAGTTCTACAGTGGTAGGATTAAAAATAGTAGTAGTAGTCATAGGAGTAGTAATTTCTTGATGGCATTATGGCATGTAGGTAGCTCAAAGTCCTTACTGTTTTACATAGTACCATGTGTTTGGCTATAGTTTGACTGGTTTGGCTGTAGTTATCTGTCTGTGACTTCTGTGTCCATGTCATTGAGCAGGTAAATATCAATATGACGAGACAAAGATACTGGAATCTGAAAAAAAAGAAAGAAATAATAACTTAAAACAAAGTTATGGCAGCTAAAAATTATAGACAACATTTATTAAGAAAAATTAGAGCCTTAGGCGTGTTCACACTTGTTCTGATGTTTAGTCCTGTTCTAGTCCTGGTTTAGTTCCAGGTTTAGTCCCAATCATGTTGTGTGTGTACAAGTGTAATCACACCCTTGAAGATATCAAACACAACACAAAATTTCAATGGGAATCAAAGGTTTTACATACAAACTATAATTTACAAGTGTCATTAGCGACAAAAACAAAATACAGACACTTATTATAATACTGACAAAATGATTGACAGGTGATTTGAAACTGTTAATAAAGTTATTTGTCTTAAGATTGAATCACTTTTGTTGCTCACCTTGAATAAGTATTATGTCCAAGCTTTAACTCTGAAAATGTCTCAGGAAATACAGGGTGTACCATAGGCTTGACTTGTAGCAATACATTTGTTCTAGATTTTAGTAAATTTAATAGACTTTCAAAATAGATTTTAATGCTGCTCAACTATAAGGAAAACGCAACAAATGTCTTAGTTCACAATGATTATTTTTATTTGGTTAATCAGTAAACAGCAGACACATTTACTCTTTATGCTTTTAGCTCTGAGCTGGTAACGATTTAAGTGTGAGGAATGGCTTTGCTACAGGTAAAATACGACCATTATTAAAGGTGCATCATGTAACATTTCTGTAGGCAAGTGCCTCCTGCTAGTTTCCATGGAGATATTCTTGCTTTGGCTGGAACGTTTCACAGTATGGCATTAAAGCTTTCTAAAATTGATTAAATTACAGGTGTTTTTATTGCTCAAAAATGCAGTGAAAAACATGCATTCTTACTGCAAGTGGGGTCACCTCTCCACAGATCTGACCTGTACCCTGACCATTTGTTTATATTGTGATTTTAATGCATTTTTATTCTGTAAAGCACTTTGTACAGCAATATTTCTACACAAATTAATTCAAATAACCTTGCCCTGCCTTGTAACTTGGACTGATCGCCTCACCTGCTCGTCTCCACGGATATAGAAGTTAAATGCCATACTGTGGAACATTAGAAACAAAATACAATTATGTCACCGTGGAGATAAGACCAGAAAAGTTACATAGTGCGCCTTTAAAGACTTCATCAATGGAGTCTGAGGTGAGCAACATGAGAATTAGTTAATTTAAGCCTGTCACATTGAGGGAGTTGAACCTGACCTGGATCACAGAGGTAACGAGGTATAACTGTGTGTGCGTTAAAATGTCAGTGAATAAATGTATTTTCAATTGGCTCATCAAAGTTACACTGTTTTACAAAATAATCATAGTAAAATATGTCCGTACATCATTCACTTTATACCATTGTTACAAATACATGGTAAGTATCGCTTCTGTATCACACAAGCAAAAACCAAAGGAATTAAAAAGGAATGTGATGTTCAAACTAGAGTTGTCAAAAGTATCGAGAATCAGACACTAATCGATACCTCATTTGAGCAGGTATTGATAATACAAGAGTTTAGAATGATCTTGAGCTGTATCAGAACAAGTATAAGACACATAGACTAGTATATGCCCATGGACCATTATGGAACCTACTGGACACTGAGGGATTACACAGATATAAGACACATGGGAATAGAAAAGAACGTACTACCATTTAATGTTCAAAATCATACTCTATTGTCTAAATAAAGAGTGTTTTATTTCTTATTTAAAATTTTAGTGTCATGACAACACTAGTTCAAACCCATTGCATTTCTCATTCAAATCTAAAAAAAAAACCCAATAAGATCTACAGAAATGCCATGTTTTGAATAAGACACAAATGCTTTTAACACGCTACTTTCCAATAGTCTTCCTTCATATTCACTGCTGACTTTAATGTCAACAAAATCTTTAAGAGAGAAATGCTACAAAAACATGTCATGAAAAAGTGCACATAAAAACATCATTATATAAAAAGCGCACTGTGTAACTTTTCTGCTCCATGGAGATGTTCTTGCTTTGCCTGGAATGCATGTTTATTTTATTTGAAATTAAAACACCTGTACGCAATATTTATAAGATGAAGCCACACTTAAATAAAACATTCCAGGCAAAGCAATAACTTCGTCATGGGGACAAGCAAGCAGGTGATGGACCCCCTGCCTGAAAAGTTACATAGTGCACCTTTAAATATCTATGATTATGCAGGAGAATGTTCTGCCTGTCAGTTAATTAGCTGTGCTTTCAATAATAAAACAGCGTATCCCAAACTAAAGGACTGCAGGCCAAAATACAGTTTGGGAAGTCAAAAAGGAGAAAATGGTTTGAAATAACGAGTTCAGCTTTGTACACTTGTTTAAAATAGAAATAGTTTATATCAAACAGCTGGTGGTGAATGTGTTAAAATTATCTTTTGAGTGGCAGATCTAAAAAAGAGTCTTGAAAATCTTGATTATTTCACTTTAGTTTAGGTAATAGGTTTTTCTTCATAGTAGTAAATGTATAAAAGTAAATGGCATTACAGTTACAACCCATCCAGACTAGAACTGGCTTTACCCCCTTAATTCTGATACATTTGGATTTTTGATTTAGTTATATAGTTTAAATGAAAAACACATTTAAAAAGAGTTGTAATAATAAGGTATAAGAACAGGCCAATGTTTTAAAAATAAACCTCTTACCGTTTATAACAACAAAATTGCAGTCTGAACTCTGCTCCAAACCGTGTGCTTTTATTCTGACAGTGGCAGTAGACCATCGTGATATGAAACTATAATTGTGATCTGCCAATAGTTAGATCTTAAGTTGTAACTGTCCAGCTGTATTTCCAAGAGTGTAAAATGCTGATGCAGTTATGGGGGTTTTAACTCTGAATTCTGATTTAAAACAGCGGCAGGTTTGTGGAGGAGGCCCGAGTCTTGTATTAGGAGCCTTCCTCAGGCTCCTCTTCCACCAGCGCTGAGTGTCTTACCCGACTACGGAAGTCCACACACTCCACCCCGAGAGAGACCAGGCAGTGCCACACCTGAACAGAGAAACACATGCAGCAAGTTTAAAGGTTTACGTCTTATATGATAGCATGCAAGGTGGCTTAAGTGTCCAGCCCAAGAACACAACAACAATAATATGCACTGGTAAATGCTCCAACAACAGAGCCACAGCTGCACCATGACAATACAGATGTGGCTGACATTAAATTACACAATAGATAATGAAACCTGTTCTAATGTAATCTAGTATGCATAGTTTGTAGTATCCAACTAAACTCACCAGATATCCGACGAAGCAGAGGTAGGCGACAGAAAGGAACGCTGCCAGGATGTAGAGCGTGAGGCTGTTCAGAGAGGTCACATAAACCACCACGAAATACATGTTTATGGCGCAGACAATGAGGGTTAGGAAGCCCCCAGCAATCTTCCACGCCCTGCAGAGAAATTACATCAAAAATTAAAACAAAAAACAAAAATTTACAATACGCAAACTCTCTCTGAATGTTTGGAACTCACAATCCGTTGGCAAAGTCATTCATGATGGTGGTGACGCTGGTGAAGGTCAGAATCGGAATCAGAGCAAATGGAAGCTGAGAAAGAGAAATTTAACATGTTAATGTAACGTAAATGTGCACAGACAAAGGATTGGGTTCACGCTCGAGAAAATTAGGACTGTTGCCATAGCAGTTAATAATTTAAAGGTGCTCTACCCAATTTTACCGTCTCAAAAATGTGAAAAACAGAACTAGTTAATTTTGAAGGGTTTGCAGTGGTCCAAAGTTATTCTTCACTTATCTTAAGCATTTAGAGCATCTTAACTATTCACCATGATGAGTTTATAAGCACTTTTCACATCTTTCAGAGACCAGAGTAGAGTTTTGGCATCACTAATAAGCTAATAAGCATTCCAACCGTGCACTTTCTGATTATCAGACAGTACAAAGCAGATAAATTTTAATCTCAAGAGCTGCTTACACAAGGTATCTATATTGGCGCAAGAGAAAATGTGCTCAAATACATGGATAACAAAATATTGTATGTTTTGAATGATGAAGTCCTCAACAGGAAGCTGAACCCTATGAACAGACAGTTGCCTTTATATGGCTAATATCAGAGGATGGTGAGGTTCTCCTACCTGCATGCTCTGGAGGACATTCAGGAAGTCGTTCATCCCCGTTAAATGTTGAACATCCTGGAAAATGGCAACAAGGAGAGTCGGAGTGATGGCGATGGAGCGAGTCAGCAGCACTCGAGCGAAACGAGACCAGCGCAAATTCAGGAAACCCTAAAGGAGAGAGAAGAGAGAGGCTATGTTCACAAAGCCAGTATAAAGCAGATAACTAGAATACCCTTAATTACACAAGTAATAATTTGATCAGATTTTTACAATAACTGTTTTATTTGAAGACAAAGTACAATACATAAAAAACAACATTTCAATTCAAACTTTAAAATGTTTTCTTTCATTTTTGTCAGCTACATTAGTTTGCTCTTTTTTGCATAATTCTCCTCGTCAATACCTGCACAAAAGTATAAAGTGGACTAAGTGAGTGTGACGTCCGCACCCCTGGTTTAGCAAGGAGCGGGCACACTGTCAATCAAAACTGTTGCCAACATTAGTAGGAACGACCTTGGAGAAACAAGGTGCCTGATTTGTCTGTTATTAATGTTCATATCTTGATTTACTGACACAATAGCAAAATAAAAATAACAGGAGCTGGTCAACACAAACATTTTAAGACCAAAATGATGAGGCTCACTTCAACAGAGAAAGGGGCGACAGTTTTTCAGTGTAAAGTGAATTGGAGCCAGAGTTGATGCAACCAGAAGCGTGCCCACGAGCACTTCCTATCTCAAACGCAGTGGCTAGCGGGTTAGCTATGTCCATTTATATATACAGTGTATGCTCATATCAGATGAAACTATTTACATTTCAATTATGTGATAAATCCAGAAATCAGATAAGGATTGTATTTTTTGGTGTGCATGTGAAAACAGCCAATTTCATCTGATACCAGTGATATGAAAATCTGGCATGCACCATTTCTGTACTGGTTAATTGGTTCCACTATAATTATTACTGTACAACAAGTTTGGAATATACCTTTTACTTTGTTACTATGCATTTATAAAGTTGATTATTACTAGAGATCGACAGATATGTGTTTTTTTATGGCTGAGGCCGATTCTGATTGTTTAGAACACAGAGCAACCGATGGCTGATCAGCTTTGTCGATATTTTTGAGCAAATATGTGGGGCTGATTTTGATTATTTTGCTCAAATTTTGTATTTTAAATTCACTAGAAACTCACCCGCAACCCTTTTTTTTAACCATTAACTTATAAGAGAGCTGTGTATTCATGTTTTTTGCAGTTATTGCTCCATATTAAAGCGTTCAAATAGAACTTTATGTGTATTCTTTAGGCAGCAGGTTGGTCAAAACTAAATATCGGCCTGTGCTTGAGTTTTAAGGCCGACGGCCAATATGGGGGAAAGAGCAAATATCGCCCAATATAAGAGATATATCAGTCTGTCTCTAATCATTACCTCCATAACAAACTGTCCGGAGTAGGTCCCCGTCATGGTGGAGCTCTGTCCTGCAGCGAGAATCCCAATGGCCCAGATATAAAGAGCAGCCTGACCGAAGTAACAGCCCAAAACCACGCCCTGAGACAAATTAAGACAGCTTATTAGTTTATAGTTTTAATCTGAATTTACACTAGAGCAGTAACGGCTCGAAGCAGCATATGCAGCGTAGTAGTGCTTTTATTTTGCAGCTGTCATATAATCTCAAAATATGTTATCCAAAATGTACAGCACGATTCCAGGTACTCACCCCTTTATAGATGTCCACCTCCAGAGTCCCATTGGGAGGGAATATGTCTGTGTGCGGACTTCCTGTTTCATTGCACTTTTGAATCTGCACAAACACATTTAACAGAACAATAGCTTATGAATACTATGATTACTACAGAATACAACATAATAAGGACTCTTCGTACTCACCACATCGGAGTTAGTCTTACTGTAAAAAGCCTGAGCAAAGACGGCCACCACAAACACATTGATGAGGAAAGAGACAAACAGCGCGATACTGGACTCGATGAAAAAATACTTGTTGGCTTCTTTGACTTCCTTCTTGTTTTTCCGGTCCACATCTCTGGACTAAAAACATAAATACAGTTCATTGGGATTGGATTGTAGCAGGGTTAACAGGTATAGAAAAAAATATTTGTTGAACTGTAATACTTGTCAAAGGTAAGCCTTTTTTCAAGATTCAAGACTAAGGGTGTAAAGAAGTATCTCCAGTTTATGTAATCTTCCTAATAAGGATATAAAGTGGTATAACTGCACTTTTGTGGTTAAATTTTGCTTCATTCATGTTTTGTGTAATACTTCCACACCCAAGACATTCACAGGCACATTTTAATATTGTCTGAATAAGAGGAAACAGACAGAACGTACAGGATTAAACAAATGAATAAAATAAAACAGAACTCCTGGTTTGGATAATTATAGATTTTATGTTTTAGATATCTCAAACTGTGCCATGAGTTTTGGCTTCTTCTAATGGTACTCACACATAGTCCTAGTCCAAGACCTCTTTCAGACATGGTTTGGACCAGGATTCAACATTAGTCCAAATTAAGACCTTGTTTAGTCAAAGTTAGTCCTGGTTTAGACCTTTCTAATTCTGATATTTGACCCAGTTTAGTTCAGTCTATTTCTGTATGTAAATAGCTCTATAAAATCAATCTTTATAAATGAAATGTTATGTTAGGTTCAATTTCCTGGCGAATAGTGAACTGAAACAACTTAATTCTGCTACTAAAATTGTGAGAATTATTATTTTTTAGTTCCTGTTTTAATATAATATGGGCAACAGTAGCTCAGTCGGTAGAGTGTTTGTCCACTGACATGAAGGATGGCAGTTCGAATCTTGCTCTCAACATAAACATCACTGGTAGGGCTGTTTGATCCACTGACTCACAGGCTGGTGTTGCAATTCCAGCTCTCCCAGATGAATGCTGTCATTGTGTCTTTGGGCAAGACACTTAACCCACTTTACCATTTACCATATTGTGATCTGGATAGTCACATCAATATTTAGTATCAGTTATATGATTTCAATGTGGATTCAACATTAGTCCAAATTAAGACCTGCTTTAGTCCTAGTTTAGGCCTTGTTTAGTCTGATGTTAGTCCTGGTTCAGTCCTTTCTAGGTCTGATATTTAACCCAGTTTAATTCAGTCTATTTAAAATGGTGCTAAGACAATGTTTCTTAAGGTCTTGGCACAAAAAAGAGGGGGTTGATTTAGCATAACTGGGTGTCTCCCTCACCTTGACAAGAGCAGAGTGAAGGTAAATATTGTGAGGCATAATCACGGCTCCCACGATGCCCACGGCCTGCTCCAGCTGCACCGGGCCACAACCGGAGCAGTACGGCACAAACATCCCCTTTAAGAGCTCCCCCTGGTTGGGCTTCACCAAAACATACTGAGACAACAGAGAAGGTAGAGGGTTAGAGAGAGAAACACTATGTCTTAAAAGGTGAAAAACAGAACCAGTTCATTTTAAACAGTTTGCACTGGTCCAAAGCTATTCCTCACCCACTTTTTGCATTCAGAGCATCCTATTCACCACAATGAATTTATAAGCACCTTTCACAACAGAGCAGAGTTTCTCAGTAATGTTATCAACAACTAGCATGCTAAAAATGCACTTCCTGATTAGCAGACAATAAAAAGCTTTAATTAATAAGATGCAGATATTACACAGTGGACTTATTTTGACCTCAAGAGCGGTTTATATAATATCTGTTCTAAAGCAAGTCAAAGTTTGCTAAAAAAAAAAAAAAAATCAAGTACAGGACAGTAGAAATTGGTACAACATGGGTGAGCATTTTGACAAAGTACTCACCTCATAACCAAAACTTAGAGCCATTACAGTGATGAGAAATCCAAAGAAAGCTTCAAGTTTCCGCAGACCTGAAAGAAGAAAGTGGGTCAAGCCTCTAGACATTTGTGGTAATGTATTTTAAGAGCAAATTATACCATAGCTTTCACACCCGTCCTCCAGCTAGATGGTAAACCATTGTATGTAACTGTATGTTAGTATGTTTAGACTTACCATATTTATCTAAAAAGAGGAACACAAATGTGTCTGTGATGGTGATAAGGACGCCTGCATACAGTGGGATCCTGAAAAGAGAAATAAATCTGAATTTAAACATTACCGTCCCAAAGTTTAGAGTGACTAAATAAGACAAGGAACTTCTGTAGCCTAGTGCTTGTGTCTGCCCCTCAAACACCACCAATCACTTACACACACCACACAGACAATACAGACAACATGGATGAAGTGTCTTGCCCAAGGACACAACAGTATGCTGTGATGGGTGCTGGAACCACTGAGCCACTGCTGTCAAACTTACTTTATTTTCTCAGTAAGAAATTTGACTAAAAGTACAGGCACCATGTTCATAAATATAATAAATGCTGAAAGAAAAAGAAGAAAAAAAGGAAAAGAAAAAGAAGGCAAAAGAAGAAAAAGTAGAAAGAAGAAAAAGAAGGAAAAATAAGAGAAGAAAAAGCATAAAAGAAGAAAAAGAAGAAAAGAAAAATCATAAATGAAAAAGAAAAAGAAGAAAAAGTAAAAGAAGAAAAAGAAGAGGAAGAAAAAGAAGAAGAAAAAGAAGAAAAGAAAAAGAAAAAACATGAGGAGGTAAATTTAACTTCTAAATAACTGTCAGCACCTGCCCACAGAGAGGAGGTTGAGGGCGATGGCACATCCGATCACCTCCTGCATATCTGAGCCAATAATCGCCAATTCCACCATCAGCCACAAGATTATCCGAGGAACCTGGAAGTAAAAGGTAAGGTACGTGTTAAAAGGTATAAAAAATATGAAAAACAGTGTATACAAGATGTTACTACACTCACAACTGGATACTGGCGGTTGCAGACTTCAGCCAAGTGCATCCCCGTGACGACCCCGAGACGAGCCGCTAACCTCTGCAGCAGGAGGCCGATGATGGTGGCCACGAGGAGCACCCAAAGGAGCTGAGGAGCAAAAGAACACAGAGTAACATCAGGTGAAACAGACAATATATAGGAATGTATACAATAATATTACTAGTTATGAGATGTATAGCGATTGCCTAGATTTGGACTATGTTCATGTAAGTTACTACACTATTCAGATACTGGTTCTTGAATATAATTTATTCTCATCTCACTCTAACTACAAAGTCAAAAAACAATATGATAGCTCTTGTTCATTACAGCAAACTCACCCTCCTCCATTTGACCCTCTCATCCCACCTAACTTCTTAGTGAATATATACCAGGAAACGAGGCCTAGAGGAAGACTATCCCTCTTCTGTACATGTATAAACCGTTATATCATTTCTACACTTTCAGCATGTTCCAAATATGATATAAAAGTATGTAATAAATACCTTAAAACCTGCTTTGGCTCCAGACTGCAGGTCGGATTCGATGTTCCCTGGATCGAGATACGCAATACTCATCAAGAACCCAGGTCCAGTGAATGCCCACAGTTTTCGGAAACTAAAGAACTGAAAGTGTATATCAGATTATACAAGTATTTCAAACATATGAGCCCAGGATTAGATTCATGTTCTAGGGCTGTACCTGGCTGCCATCTTCAGGAATGCGGACTTTCTCCTCGAAGTACGTGGAGAAGCCTTCGTCCTGCTCTGAGGGAGAGTTAGGAGGAGAGACGGAGCTGTACTGATGGGTCTGAATAACTCCATTCTCCTGAAAACCTGGGTCTTCTGGAAAAAAAGACAAAAAAAGTTTTTACATTAAAACAGAGTTTTAGGAGGGCATTGGTAGCTTTGTGCAACAAGATCAATTCTGACAATATTTGTGAGTTAAAAAAACAAAAAAGCATCTTGGCAGGCTCCCGCTGGTGCAGTAGGGCCCGGCCACTTATGGGCTGAAGACTGGACCAATCACAGAGCAGCATTGTGGTTCAATATTAATCTATTATGAGCCAGGTTAACGCATTGGGCAATGTTGCAAAATATTGATAATATCAAACCTGTGCTTTTTCATCAGAAATCTACACATCATATTTCACAAAAAGGTAAAAGTGTGTTACCATGGAACCGAACAACACACACTAATCACTAGTTCTGTGTATACCATGTAATTAATACTAAATTGTAGTCAGAATAATCACTATATTGATTCATCGTTCAATATATGAAAGTTGGAACAATATTTTTTGGGGTCAACATTTATCTTGTTTATATTTTCTTTGCACTACTGGGAAATGTTTGGTTATTTTTGGCTATATGATAAAATTTAAGCTTTAAGCTTTTTGAATTACTAACTTGTATGACTCATTACAGATACAAACTAAGTACTAAAGTGTCTCATTCAGCTGTTTATTTATTTATTATTCTCATGATTTTTTTTATATTGTAGATTTAGAATAGTTTTTGTGGCAGTGGCATAAATTTGTTTCAGTATTATCGCTTACCGTCTATATTAACGTCAGCAATAAAACTTCAAAATCTGTTATCATGACTACTAATTTGCCTACTAATTTGTGCAACTGCATGCTACAGATAGTCAGCTTCTTTTTTTGTACTAAACACATATTTTTTCTAAAATAAATAATCAACTACTTTATGAATTTAAGTTGATTTCTGTACTCACTGAGCCTGGAGTGTTCATGTGGTTCATCCATCTCTTACTGTGTCTGTGCTTTGCTGTGTGATAATGACTCTGCTTTTTCCACACTAATGTTTTCACATCACATGATCATTACAAGTGACTGAGAACAAGTTTACAACAGGAAGTGACAATCCAGAGTCAGATTTAGGAACTGTGATTCATTTGGGCAAAAGGAAACTTCAAATAGGAACTGTCAATTGAGCTGCGGTTGACGCTGGTCCAAAAGGATGTCTGTGTTTTTCTTTTGCCGTACTTAAGTCCAGGAGGATTATTATTTGGAAGAAGATTGAAATATGAAATGCTAAGCTAATGCAAGAATAGCATACATTGCAGAAAATATTTGTAGAAGTTTTGCAGGTCCTTTTTTTTTTTACATAATTAGTTGTTGTGTTACTTAAATCGTAGTCTTTGCTAATTGCAACCATTAAAAAGTCTCAATATTTAACACAAACACACACACAATGACATCTCGCTCTCTGGAGGCATTCTGCATGTATGTGCATGACAGAATGTTCAGCAGTTACCAGTTGGTGACACAATGCAGAGATTCGCAAACACTGTCAAATAACTTTGAGATTGTTTGAAAACTCAAGAAAAACACACAATGGATTTAAGCAACTAATTTTCCCAGAGCCTGTGATCAATACGAGCGGCCCTGAAAAACTGTTCATTAATACTAGCTAGTTTGTGACTGTAATGTTATTTAAGAGGGACTTATTTAACAGCACAAATCAACTCACCTGTTGTAGTTTCAGGTAAATCAGCCTTTTCTGGTCAGACTGTATTAAATTAAAACCCAGATTAAAGTTTAACTACAGACAGAGCGGTGCCTACAGTTAGTATCACACCGTTCTAAAACTAATTTGGTAAACTATGCACTGAATTCAGAACTGATTGTCAATAGTAGTTGGATATGATTTTTTTGTCAAGTCTAATCCAAATTGTGATTTTGTGATAAATCTCTCAGCAGTAATTAACAGCATAACCATCTATATTAAATTAGAAGTCCATTTTCCTTTTGCACTTACCTTCAACAATGTCTCCTTCTTGTTCTGTCTTCATTGTAGCGAGGATCCCAGAAAACTTAAACAGTTAAACACAGGACACCTACAACAAGAAAATAGACCCAATTTAATCCCTTTGTATGTGTAAAAGAATAATTGTTAAATACTCGTTAAATAAAGTTAGAGTGAATTAGTCTAATGTAGTGTTGTCACGATGCAAAGATTTCAAACAATCCCCATACCACAATGAAGATAAAAATGCTTCTTTATTAGTAATGTAATTTTCCACATACAAAATAATAGTACTTTCTTTATCTTAGCATGAGGTCTTACATTTGTTCTGATACAGCTCAAAATCATTCTAAAGCTCAAGCTTCAAATTTAGTCCTGTTAATGTGATTTTTTGCAGTATTGATACCTGCTCAAATTGGTATCTAGTTTGAGTTTTGGTAGCGATTTGTATGTGATTTTTGATACTAATGATGTAATTCTCCTACTGGTAGAAATTTGCAATGTTGGAAATCCATAAGCTATGCGATGACTACATGACTCTGACGAATAATAAAACATGCAATATTTGAATGTACCAACATAGATAGAGAAATGAGAAGGAAGTTCCACTGGTCACAAACAAGCCATAGTGGTAGTTATATTGTTTGTGAAATAAATTCTAACTTCAAAAATTGTAGCCTTTGGCATTTACCAGTTGTGTTCATTCAAATTGTGATTTCGATATTAACTGTGATTAATCTTGCAGCCAAAATTTTAATTATAAGATTTTTCTCCATAATTGAGCAGCTGAATGTAATAGCAAACACATATCAAACTCACTGGTTTCATTTCCCGCGTGTACTTCCTAGTTCCTTTGAGTACACCACAAGAACAAACAGTGGCAGACCACATTTTTCTATAAGACTTTCTGCTCCCACCGCGTCTTCTGTGATCACATGACCCGGGATCAAATCAACCAAAAACATTGTGTTAAACCTTTTTCCCTCCAGCTTCAGTTTCCCACGTACTGACCTTATAGGAGTGTCCTCAGCTTATGTAAATCTTTAATACAAACAGGGCATTGAAACCCTGTACTTACAGGATCTGCTACAGTTTAGAATATTATTATGAAGTAAATAAGGAGAACTTTTAATTTCACACTGTGCACTAATTTCTGTTTAGATCTGGTGATCCTAAACATCAGTTACAACAATGGCTTTGTTCACATGCACACCGAAATCTGATTATACTCTGCTTACTGGACCTTTAAGATTATTTGAATGACATGCAAACTAGAAAATCTGGTGCGTAATCAGAGGGACATAATCAGAAAGGCACTATATGATTATGCAAATAGTATTCTGTAATTTCCTCATAATTAAAGTCAACAGAGGATACACAGGGATCATAGGTCTTCCTGATTGCACACACTTCACACTGAGACTACTGACAACACATTTACAGTAATTCTACTGCTACTGAGAAATTCTAAAGGGAATCTGAGCAGTTGCCTCCTGCCCAGGTCGCTCTGCGGCAATAAATGATTAATCTTAATTAGTTAATAAAAATATATATATATGTGGATTTATTCTACTACTGCAGATACTTTGAGGTGTCTATAACTATTACTACTTGTAGATCTGCTTACTTTACATTGGTTTTGCACAAGGTATACTCAAGATGCAACAGTTCAACTCCTCAAACTAAATAAGAAGATATAGTAATTCTTTGTGGGACCATTGAACCATCTGACTGTAACTACAAACGATTTCAACGGACAAATATAATCTACAAAGAGCAGCTTTTACAATCTTTGTCTAAATCTATGACACCTCCCACAGGGTTAAGTACTGCAGCACGAATGGATTTGTGTGAAGAGAAAAGATATAAACAGAATACAAAGAGCCACCAAAATAGCTTTAAAATTAGTACAGTATTTTTATGTAGATCAATACACTACATATTTTTGACATTTATTTAGATCAAATATACTTGCACATTTTATCACACTCTTACTTTTATTGTACTTTGCAATAAGTGCTCATTTTCAAGAAAAAGCAGGACATCCATTGATATTGCTCTGTAGCTGATGAAATTATTTAAAACTTCTTCTCTTGTAAACTACAAAGACTACAATGAAAGATGTTACGAGAATGATAAAATGATCTCAAACCTGACCTTTTAAAATTATTAAAACACATTTCAGCAAAGCAAATATTGTTTTGTTTACTTTAGTCTAATGATATGGCAAACACACACACACAAAAAACAAACATATGGTGGTAAAATACTAGTTACAAAAAGGGGCAAAGAAGCAACGGTGAAATAAATGAAGAAATTTTACATTAAAACAGTAACTAAATTTGTAATAAATTAATGTCTTATCAAGATTAGCTACATCAATATTATTTAGTGAATATATAGTTAAATGCAACGCAAGATACAAAGTAAGACTAAAAAGGTTTACTAACCTCAGATAAAAAAAAAAAAAGAATAATTGTACTATTTAGACAACGTTATTAAGCCCTGTAAATAAAAAGCCAGCCTTTAACCTAAATGTCAAGTGTCCTATTCATTACAATGTGTATCTGGCAACCGGCTAGCTAACCTGGATACCAAGGTACGGACAGGACATGAAATCACAAAAAGCACGTATATTACGCATGTACAACCAGTCTTACCTGGGAATCCTTTATCGAGGTATAAATAAAAGCTGTAATTTGATTTTGTAGTTAATCCAAAGCAGCGACATGTGTAAAAATTAAGTTTGATAACTCAAGCTCCGGCAAAGTCGAGTCTACTCATGTCAGCCATGACGTTCTGTGCGGGTGCGCATGCGTACCACCGAGTGTGAAGTTGTAATTATTTTTATTTATTAGTTTTGTTTTGTTTTTAATGAAAAGATTGGCAAAATAATTTTGACGGTTCAGTTGTTGTTTTTACACCACATAACGTCTCATCATTACTATTTATTATAACAAAAGGTAATAATTCATAAACAATAGTATGACATTACTAACATTACTACTACTACTACTACTACTACTACTACTACTAATAATAATAATAATAATAACAACAGAGATTATTAATAATTATTATGTCAAATATGTTCCATTCACATCGAATCTAAAGTCTCATGAAATCTCGCGATAATCCATCATTACTCCGTGGAAAAAGTGCTAAAGCTAAGCTACGTCGGGTCTCGCTCTGTGTCATGTAGTCAAAATTACTCCCCTCTGTCTTAATGAAGGCGAGACGAGGCTGATTGCAAAATGGATTTACGAAACATCACGGACGAGGTAACTGCATGAAAAATAAAATAGTTTTTCGTAGATTAACCCCTTCTCTGTCATCCTCACTGCGCACAGCTGGCTAGTCCTGTTAGCGAAACGACTAGAAAAGTTCATCATGCAAAATTCTAGCATACCAAAATGCGCGTTGTGCATTTTATAGGTTGTATTACATTACATATTCAGTTTGCATAGTTATTTATTTTAATCTGTTTGTTGGAGGTCTTATTTTCTGGTTGGAATGATGAACTGGGTCATTGTTACAGCACTATGAACATGCATTGTAACAAGTTAATGAACCGTGATTTAGTCAGCCTTGAGCTAAAATCCCAAATAATCTCTGTTTTCCAGGCTCCGTTGTTGCAGGCCATATTCAGCAGAAACACAGAAGAGGTTGCGTTTCTTTTGAGCCATAATGAAGACGTCGATGCACTGGTAATATGACCCATACTTGACTGTTAGCATGGGCTTATTATTGCTATATACATCACTGTTTATTATAACTCTCAAGATGAGTTTAAAATGTAAATTATTTTCTATTCTCAGGACGAGGAGCAGAGCACGCCACTTCATGCTGCTGCATATTTGGGTGATGTCCAGATAATGGAACTTCTTATTTCATCAGGTATATAAATAATTAATATGATTTGACATTGGTATGATATATTTAAATGGCCATGTCATTATCATAACCAAATACTTTATATGCCATATTTAGTCAATCAGTATAACATTGCTATATTATATATTCAGCTTTTATTTATAGGTAATTATTAAACTTAGATTTTTACAGATTGTACAGTCAGTTGAACATCTTAATGCTTTTATTATATTGTTGCCACCTAGTTTATGTAAAAAACAAAACAAAAAACAAACCATAAATAAATCTATTTTAAAAAGCCATTAGAGTTTTTTATGTCTTATATTTCAGCATATGTCTATATTGTGTAATCGTCTTTCCTTTGTACAGGTGCTGATGTCAATGCCAAGGATCGGTCTCTATTGACACCTTTACATCGAGCAGCAGCATCTAGAAATGAAGTATGCTATAACATATTCAGATTTTTCTTTTTAGATTGAATTATTCCATAAGTAAATTGTAATATATTCTTTTCAGAGGGCTGTGGAGTTGCTGCTTAAACATGGGGCATTCACTGAGCCACAGGACAAATACGGACACACGCCGTTGCACATGGCGGCTGCTAACTGGGCTATTGGCTCCACAGAGATCCTCATTTCTCATTTATGCAACGTCGATGCTCCAGACAAGTTAGGACGCACACCTCTTCATCACGCAGCTCATAGTGGACATACAGAGGTGGGTTAGGGACTGTAATGAGAGAAAGTTTAGTCATTGTGTCATTTATAAACTATTAAATTCAGTCTCAGTACTGACCTTAATCCATTACTTAATCCATTACAGTTTAACTCTATTTTGTTTACGTGAACAAAATATAATATGCTAAATAAGCTACATGTATTTGTGGCATAAATGTACTTAAATTTACACTTGGGAAAGAAACCAGTCAAGATTAAGTGTAATATTTAAAATAATGATCAAAGGTGGCTGTATGAGCCTGTAATTAAAAAGGCCCTGACTCGACCAGTCAATCTTTATGTTAAAAATCAATGTAAGACGTGGATACTTCAAAGTTCCATAATGAATTGCTTGTGACCCATTTTGCTAGTATATCTGATCATTTATTTCCCAAGGGTCATATGATTACGATTTAAAGTTTGTTTTCAAGGTGACAAAATGTATAAGTGAAGATGAAATGTGGTGTGTAATTTAAATATGTTTACTGTCCGCAGATGGTGAGCTTGCTCCATAATAATTCTGCAAATATTGAAGCCAAAGACAACAAGGAGAGGCAGCCGGTCCACTGGGCAGCATATCTGGGTAAAATATCACTTATAACAAAATTACATAATGCACCAAACAAGATCCATCTTAGATAATTTTTGTTAAGGCTGCAACATCTAAATGGGATTCATCTTGATAATAAAGCTACAGCCAGTTTAACTTAAATGTCCTGTTGTCCTTCTTTTTTAGGGCATGTGGAGGTGGTGAAGCTACTTCTCTCTCAGGGTGCTGATGTGATGTCCAAAGACAAGCAGGGTTACACACCTCTGCACGCTGCTGCTTCCAGTGGACAGATTGATGTCGTCAAATATCTGCTCAAACTGGGAGTCGAGGTAAAGGAGGGTTTTTTTTGTTTTTTTTTCTTTTAACATGCAAAATCTCTCCAATATTTTATGAATAAGCTGTTGTACAAATTACTTACTTACTACAGAAAGTAAAAAGTTTCTTTGAAAAAAAATTAACATTAGAATAAGGATATTTAAAGGGGTTGTACCATTTTTTTTTTCATTGAATAGAGCAAAATTAGTATTGCCCCAGCACAGATATATTGTAAAACGAACTCTTAGCCAGAAATGCATTAGGAGAGTAAGGAATATGTTTGGACAAGTACAAACACTTTAAAATGAATGACTTCTGTTTTTCACATTTTCAAAAATACTTTAAATAAAATATGCCAAAACAAATAATGTGGGCAAAGTAAATAGTAAGTAAATTGTCATTACATGTGTTAAACTCTATGATACAGAAGCAGCTGAGTCACTGTATTTGTGACTGGTTGTATCGTTGTACAGTAGCTCTTTTGGATCAAGTGAGAATAAACAGGGTATAAATAGTTTGATAAAATTAGTCTCTAGTCACAATGTCCTCTCCCGTGCTCTCTGGTCTCAGATTCCTGCTCCTCTGTCACCACACGAGCTGCTGCCGTGTTTATGAGGGACTTAGTGTGATGGCAACATGTCCATTCAAGCTGTCAGATTTTAAACATGTGCAAAGTTTTACCCCTTGAGGACCAGTGAATCAGCTGACATTCTTCTGCTCAGAGGTGATCAGTGTTATGAGGTTATACAGTGACAGCTCTGTTTGGGGATTCCTTTTTAAAGGTTTTATGTCATGCATTCTTCAGGGTTTTAAAAATACATTGTTACTGTTCCTAGTATTGGCATTTCATGTTTTACAATTTAATGTAATGTATTCCCCTTTAAGGACTGAGCACACTGTAGACCAGTATAGCTCGCCTAGACTTTTATTCTTTTTTTAGCCATAAAAATCATGTTAAAGGAAGCATGATGTATGAAGCTCATTTTTTTCACACAACTACCTCTATTTTACATAACCATCCGTATTTTTTCTTTGACGCATCGAATAAGTGACTGGGAACATCCCTGCAGCATCTGCACTCTGATTGGTAATTTTTGAGGGACAACGGAGGCAGATTACCGTAATGACAGTAAAATATTTAAAGAGCCCCATGCGTCTACTTTGAGATGCCGTTTGAATTTACATGAGAGCACAATTGGTTGCAGAGTTACGGTAATGGAAAGTCTGCAACCGCACTCTATCGGCGACGATAACATCCACCACTATAGGGTTAATATCGCCTTTTATGCTTGAATCTAGTTTTAGTACAGTTTTATTTTTACTTTTGCTAATAAGGAAAATCTTTGGGCATGCCCATAACCTACAACCCTGTTTAAAGTCCACTGTACTAGATTTTTACTGCTATTTCATTTTAAACGGTTTGCTCTGGTCCAAAGTACTTATCGGATGCACTTTGAACATTCTAATAATTCACTGTGATGAGTTTATAAGGCCTGGTCTCTGAAAGCTGTGAAAAGCAGAGTTTTGAATCATTGTAAAACCTAACAACAACTAGCATGCTAATTATGCATGCTAGTTATTGGACAATAACTAGCATTATTGTGATTTGTAATTATTGGACAATAAAACAATTTGTCTGTATGTGTCTATATGACACAGAAGACATATTTTGACCTCAAGAGCTGCTTATACGATATATCTGTAAGAGGTTGTAATTGTTCTTTACTTAATAATAATGATAATAATAATAATTCCTTCATATCCACTGTCCTTTGTCAGACCGATGAACTGAATACATGTGGAAACACAGCTCTGCACGTGGCCTGTCTGATGGGGCAGGACGCGGTGGCCAATGAGCTGGTAAACTGCGGAGCAAACATAAACCACCCAAACCGCAGCGGAGACACGCCCCTGCACCTGTCGGCCGCGTCTTCCAACGGGACCCTGTGTCTCGAGCTGCTCATTAACAATGGGGCTGACCTCAGCACACAGGTACAGGCTAAATACTATTGTTTACTGCTAATACCGCTGCACTATGTAACTTTTCTGGTGGGAAGTCTGCTACCTGCATGTCTCCAGTGATGTTATTGCTTTGCCTGGAATATTCCACAGTATGGCATTAAACATGTATAACTAGCATTGATTCAATTACAGATGTTTTTAATATTCAAAAATACCTTAATAAACAAGTTTTAAACATACTGTAGAACATCCCTGGCAAAGCAAGAACATCTCCACAGAGACAAGCAGGTTGTGGAGCTCCTTCAGAAAAGTTACACAGTGCACTTTTTACATTTTGGAATAGTGTTGTCATGGTATTAAAATATCATTCAATTTGGACAACAAGCAATTGTAAATTTATTAAGGAAAGATCCAGTTTTGCCCTATTATATGTTTATATATGATTTTGTTCAGTATTGATTAGTGGGTTTCAATTCTTTTGCCAACACTATTTTGCAATCCTTTTAATAATATATGCCTTCACACACACCAAATAAAAATTTGGACTGAAGTTGGAACTAACCCTGGATTAAACCAGGACTAGAATAGGACCACACCAAGTCTACATCAGGGCCAAACCAGGACAAGTGTGAGCCATAAACTGTATATATAAATGGACATAGCTAACCTGCTAGCTGCAGGTCACCTCTCCCTCTGTAACTGCTGCTCTCAGGCTCATTTTGATCTCAAAAAGTTTGTATTAACTCACTGTACATGATTCTGGTATTTTTATTTTGCTTTTGTGCTTTTGTGTCCATAAATCAAGATATGAACATTAATAACAGACAAATCAGGTGCCTTTTTTCTCCAAGGTCACTCCCACTAGCATTTGGCAACAGGTTTGACAGTGTTGCTAAGTGCCCACCCCCTGCTAAACCAGCGATGCAGCCTCGCTCCTGATTGGCTCTTTGATTGCTATGCTGGCGAGATTTTCAAATATGGAACTCAGCTCTAAATTCGCCTAAAACCGCTAGCCTTAATGAGCTTCATTTAAGTGGAACTGAGTGCTATTAGTGACGTCAAACTCACTTAGTCCACTTCTTTATACAGTCTATGGTTGCTCTAGGAGGGAAATTATTTGGACTGCCATGTATTTTAAAAAAGTCATAATTTTTATAGTGTCTTGCCAAAGGACACAAATGCAACATGCAGTGACAGTAGTGAGGATCAAAATCAAACCTATAGCAGTGGGTCAATGGAGTAGCATTCATCCACTAACCTATAGATACACGGTTCAATCCCAGCTTTGAGCAGTGCAACTTTCACTGTGTCCTTGGGCATGACACTTCACCTACCTTGCTTATGTATTCAAGTATGAGCAGAAAGAGCAACCAAGTTTTCAGTCATATTAAACGCACCATATAAATTTAAGTCATCGTTATTAAACTTCAATTTTATATTATTGTTTTAGATTTGTTATAATTCAGTAATTTTTTTCTATATTTTTTTGCAGAATAAAGAAGGGAAGAGTCCTTTACATATGGCAGCTATGCACGGCCGCTTCTCTGCATCTCAGATCCTTGTTCAAAATGGTAACTCTCAAATTATGTCAAAATTATTATTATTTATCAAAAATCCCATTTGTGAAGTCTTTCCTGTTGCGTTCTCAGGGAGTGAGGTGGACAGCGCGGATTATTTCGGGAACACTCCACTTCACACCGCAGCTCGGTACGGACAGGAGCTGCTCATCAGTACACTACTGACCAACGGGGCTGATAAAAACAGGTATGAGTTTGTGCTTTACTGTGCTGTTCACTGTAAATGTATTACTGCCAGCATTGGAAGATGTACTCACGTTTGTTACTTAAGTAAAAGTACAGATAGTAAAGGAAAAAAAGCTTAAGTAAAAGTATCACATGAAAAAATCTACTTAAGTAAAAGTACCCATTTAAAAATATAATGTGTAAAATATTTTGCGCAGATTTTGAGGTCTAATAAAGCTTCAAATGTAGTGATTTTGATAAAGATTTGTGCAGAATTTTGTTCAGCAGAAACAATTGAATCTGTTTTTATTTGTATATTTTTGTTAGATTTTTTTTTTTTTTTATATGAAAAAGAAAATGGGATTTTAATTGTTGCATCCCAAATCAGAGTGTCTAGCTTTTGGCCAGTGTGTTTTATTGACTAGTACTTTCTCATAATTATCTCTTTAGACAGGGCAATAATGGGATGCTTCCTCTCCATTTATCATCACTCTATGGGTTTCCTGATTGTTGTCGAAAGCTGCTGTCTCCAGGTAAACAGGACTTCACACATGCATTTACTCAGTCTCGAGGTCATTGTTTCAAACTTATCACAATATGTGTACACTTAACAGTTTTATATTTCTATTAAGAACTAACTAAAGATATCTGCTTAATTTGAGTCTTGACACTTCATTCATTCACGCAGAGTATGACACAGGCTGATCAGTTTGTGTCATTTCATATTGTCAACATACAGCTTCCGTCACTTTAGGCTTACTCATAGTGGCAAAATTAATCAAAAGTTGCTAAGATTACTCAAATAAATGTAAACCATCCACCTCTATTATGTTTGGAAGTTACTTTTTTGTTTTTGTTTAGGCCAACTGTACAACATCATGCCGCCTTTGAACCAAGAGCAGATCAGTGGGTTTGATATAAACACTCAGGACGAACATGGGAGGACCTGCCTGCACGCTGCTGCCTCTGGAGGGTCAGGAAGACTATTAAATATTATATAATTATTGTGAAATTGGTGAATAATCCTGTAATTGTAATGCTTCAATCCATAACAGGAACGTTGACTGTCTAAACCTGCTGCTAAACTGTGGTGCTGACCTGGATGCAAGGGACAATTTGGGGAGGTAAGATTTACTTTACATCTCATGCTTTCATTTCTTTCTCGCACAAACGGGTCCTATATCACGCAAAATTATGTTACAATTACAAATTAATGTTACAGTGTTGTTACTTCATCAAAAACATACCTGGAGTTGTGTTTTGTTTCATTCACACATGTTTGCGAAATCCTTTATTCAAAGTGCAAAATGCTCTCTTCCCCCTTGTGATGTCAAGTGGTAGTTTTCAAGTTAACAGCTACTTTTAGCTTTAGTTCAATAGAGCTGGGCAATTCCAGGGCTGAAGTCAGCCGAATGATTTATATATATATATGGAGTGATTTGGTGTGTTTATATAAAGTGTGGGTCTGTGTGCTTTCTCAGAGCAAAGGTGTAACGACATGAGCTCATTTTAGGTCATTCTCATGGCATTTTCAGACACCTCCAATGTGTATGTTGCAGTGGCTGTGGGTGCCTCACAGGTGGTAATGCCAGTGTCCACAAGCAGCTGACTTTAAAATCTAACATAATCTTTTTTCCCAAAATTGAAACATTAATGTCTGTATTTCTCTGGTCAGATCTCCCCTCCACTACGCTGCAGCAAATGGGAACAGTCAGTGCACCGTGTCCCTGGTCCGAGCGGGGTCAGAGGTCAATGAGAGAGACCTGATGGGGTGCAGTCCTCTGCACTATGCCGCCGCTTCCCTCACCTTCTCTGGGTATGTGTGCATAGATTTAAAAGGGACATAAGATGCAAAATCCACACTTTGAGATTTAATCATATTATAATGCTGTACCTTTATCAATAGCATACCTGGAGTATTTTGTTTTTAGGCGCATGTTTCAGTAGTTCTAGGTTTTGCTATATAGTTGTCATGAAACATCTGTTTTTAAAGTCCACACACCTTCACTGACTTGTTCACAGCTTGACACTAGCCTCCATAATAGTTAATAAAGGACTTTAAATATATTATAATTTATACTGCATCATAAATGAAGCTAAAAATGTGTTTTTCCAGAGAGGAGACAGATGCAGATCCTGACTCGTATTTGGAGAAAGAGCGAGAAGCCTCTTTGTAAGTCTCTTTTATCTTAGGTTGTGAGGGTACTTTATTACTATAACTATACATTATAACTTACAATAAGTTTTATACTGTAAGTTTGACTGCACTGCTTAACTTGGACTGCTCACTAACGCTGTTCCTCAGAGAGGTCACATGATATGGCTGCGACGTGTCTGGTCAACTGATCAGAACATGTTTTGGCACCGTCACCCTGCCTTCACCGGTAGTCCGATTTCTTCAGTGCAGCATCCCAGAGAAGCACTGGAATGGACCAAATATCTTAGGGACAAAGGATAAAAACGTTATTGCTGGATTAAGGAGGCAATCAAAATACAGGAATGTACCTACACAACTTTAAACTGGGACGAGTGGGTTTTCTTACTCTCACACATCTGGGATACTGTCCTGAAGAAGTCAGACTGCAGATGGCGCTGTTGTCCTGCCTCCTCCGGTAAGAAGACAGCGCCAAAACCTGTTTAAATCAGCTGACCGGACATGGCACAATAGCATCACGTGACCACTCTGAGGAAGAGCGATAGTGAGCAGTCTAAACTGTCAGATTGTTTTTTCAGACCAAGGTTTAGTTTTCATACCTATTAAAATATTAAGGATGAATAAAAGTAATTCTGATAAAGAGGGTATGTAAATATTTGTAGTCTTTATCTGTTTAATTATAATGTTTATAATGTATCTCTGTGCTGTTGCAGATGTTTGGATTATTTACTGGACAGTGGAGCAGATCCCACTTTGAAGAACAGTAAAGGATACAGCGCGGTCCACTACGCTGCAGCTTACGGCAACAAGCAGCATCTAGAGCTGGTACAAGACACAGTCATTATAAACATTTAAACACATGAAACCTTTATCTAATACTGTATAAATGTCTCGTGATTTTTATGACAGCTCCTGGAAATTTCATTCAACTGTCTGGAGGAAGTAGAAAGTAATTTTCCTGTCAGTCCATTGCATCTGGCGGTAAGTTTCATTCAGTCTCATTTTGCCTTGTTTTGGTCCTGGTTTAGTGTTGCTAAAGTTGCTAAAGGTGTATTGAAATATGCTTGAATACAGTTTAAATGATACTGGTGCATAGTTTTTGAGTAGGGCCGCACAATATCGAATCTCTCATGGTATAATTCAGTTCGCCTAAATTATATTGATATATCGTCTATCAGTTACATTTACTTGAGAAACCTTTTAAACAAATTGTACTTTTCTAGCAGCATACTTTTACTCAAGTAAGAGCATTGTTACTTCAATAAAAAATATCACTTAAGTAGGAGTAAGAGTTATGGTTACTCTTCCCACTATCAGTAAGTCTGCAATTGACAAAAGCTTTATGTTGACGATATGAACTGATTTGGACATTTGTGTTTCTTGCACCGCTCCTTCAGATATGATTTTAGTTTGTCTCATTTTTGTGTCTATCCTTTACAAAATACCAGCGTTTGTGCATTTACTTAATGTTTTGTCCTTCAAATTACATTAACTTCAAATTATAAATCAGATGTTACTTTTTGACAGTTACTCTTCAAGATACTTACTTGAGTAGCACTTTTCCCAAATACTTTTACTCTTACTTGAGTAATTTCTTGGACCAATACTTTGTACTATTATTTTGAAGTAACTTTTTGCTTATTTGAGTACAATTTTTGGCTACCACCTTTGCCAATTATGTATATGACATGCTTTTTCTCAATATGATGTTTACTTTTGTACTTTAATACCTGTATCTATGTTTACTCCAGGCGTACTACGGTCACTGTGAGGCCCTGAGTCTCCTTTGTGCGACTCTGGTCAGTCTGGATGTTCGGGATGTCCAGGGGCAGACGGCGCTGCACTTGGCTGCTCAGAGAGGCCACTCCTCCTGTGTGAACGTCCTGCTCAAACACCAGGCGTCTTACACAGTCAGAGAACACAGACACAAGAGGACCGCACTACACGCTGCAGGTGAGGAACCTGTTCAGAGGACGCTCCACGAAAACATCTGTACTCTGCTTGAAATATTGGTATTGAAATGTTTTTTATTGCTCATGGCAGCGGCCGAGGGGCACATGGACTGTCTGCTGCTGCTGGTGAACGGGGAACACAGCGCCGACGTCATCGACCTCGCAGACACACAGGGACAGTGAGTCACTCCTCAAAACTACTTCGGGAACAACTCCTTACCCCGGTGCAGCTCCAGTGGTGCCACGGCTGAAAGTCTATTTTTGCCAGATGCCAGAACTGACCTCAGCCTTTTCCCTTAATAAATGAATAGTTTTCACATTAATATGTGGTCTCACACGTGCAGCTTCAAAGGCTGTGACTGTTAGGCTTCAAAATACGATCGCATTATTCAATCATAGACTTCATTGTTGTCAGTTGAATAAAACATAAGTTAACACATAATAATGGATAATACATACAATAATACATAATTTGTGAATTTGTGAAAAATAATTAATTAAAACTTTACCTGTAACATGAGTTTTTAAAGTGTAAACCTCTTGCTTCTCTCTCTCAGGACGGCTCTGATGCTGGCGGCTCTGGGTTGTCACACAGACTGTGTTCATATTCTTTTGGAGAAAGGAGCCAAACCCGACACATCTGACAAGAAGGGCTTCACCGCACTGCACAGAGTGGTACGGCTCCTCTGATGAGTTTGTCGTTCATATGTCTGTTTAAATCCACTCATTCAGAGCATGACAGAGGTGACCCAAGAGATTCAGCCGGCAGAACCCACAAAAGGGGAAAAAAACCCATTAATTTTGATGTAGAATAGCTGCTCTATCCCCCACTCATCAATAAGTGCAACAGCACACACCCACTTTAAAATATATGTTCCCAAATTACAGATGGAAGATAAGGAGAAGAACAAAGTGATCCAACAACTCATGTTTGTACAAATATCCAAGAATGCTAACGGCAGCTACGGGCTGCATGCCACTGTCATGCCATACCATCTACTGTACTTCAAGATGGAACAATCAATAGAACAATCAGTTTACTTTTCTCTTTAGACTCAATTGTGGCTTGATTTGAGTTATTTGTACATAAAATACACAGTATCCAACAGGAAATATCTAAAGTTTGATTTTTCCACCAGACCCCGTCCCCCACTGTGACGCACTACCAACTGTATTGAGTTAAATCCACCTGTTATTCAGTCAGAGCATAACTTTAGCATAGAGCCGCAAATACTGAATCAAGTTAAGATGATTTTATCAAGTGAAACCTCTACACCTCTACCTCCCTGGTTCCAAAGTAAATTTCATATTAATTTTTCCCATAGATATTCTGAAAAAAAGTTTGAAAGCTCAGGGCAAATCAGCTATGTGGTAACTAATGACAAGACATATATTTTTATTCAAAATCAAAGCTTCTGAAACTTTGAAACATTTATCAGAATCTTGTCTTTTAAATGTGCATTTAGGGCTTAAGACCACTGTGTTCTGGATATTAGTTAGCATGTATATGGTTAACCTTAGTGATGCCTTTGAACTCTTAATATCTGAATTTTTCAAAAACTCAATGGGAAAAATAAATGGAACCTTTACTTCTGGAACGAGAGCGGACTTCAAAGTGGACTGTCGAGCTCCATTCAAATGGTATTGCACAGCCCTGCTTTAAGTAGTTGTTGTTCTCCTCAGTCCATGTTGGGCAGTGAGGAGTGCGTCTCTGCTCTCTTGGACCATGGTGCCTCCGCTCTGTGTCGAGACTCTCAGGGAAGGACTCCACTGCACCTCGCTGCCTCCTGTGGCCACGCGGGGTTACTGCACCTGCTGCTGAAGGCGGCTGTGACCTCAGACCCCCTGGACTCCATGTTGGACTTCAGAGGATACACGCCGACGCACTGGGCAGCTTACCATGGTCTGTGACTACTGTGTCACAAATGTTTTTAGGCTATTTAGACTTTCAGCTGTAGTGTAACGGATCACAAAATGTAATCTGTACTGAATTTTAATTAATGGCATTTTAAATTATCTTGTATCCAAACAAAGCATTATTAATATCATCTGTCCTGTTTTTCCTCTGCAGGGCGTGAAAAATGCTTACAGATTTTACTTGAAAACAAACTTGAAAGCAACCAAGAAGGAAACCCTTTCTCTCCTCTGCACTGTTCACTGTGAGTATAGTCAAATGAGCCATTTCCTCAAAAAGATTAAGATAAGAAACTTTATTGAAAATTGTTTTGGGCTCACGTGACTTAAAACACAGTTACACTCTATCTGGCAAAAAACGTATTAACAAAAGAAACAAAGGGGCAACGAAAGGAGAGGGAAGGAAGGAGAAAAGGGAGTATATTTAAAAATAATTATTATTATAATTGGAACCTCAAAAAAATGTTTGTTTTTTCTAAATTTCCTCCACTTTCCCTCATATTTATTTTAGTTTTCTTTTTCTGTTTTATTACTTATCTACCCATACACACACGGGCACGCACTTACACGCTTACACACACATGCGCGCATGCGCGCGCACACACACACACATACACACACACTCACTTACACCCCCATATAGGAACAGATGTCATTCTTACTGTCTCGTCACCCCCTTCAAACCCTTTTCCCTCAAGTCAAAATGTCTGATGTTTTTTATTGTTTGTATTGTCTCTAATATCACAATAAAAACAAACAAACAAAACACACTTAGTTACATTTATACACACTGACAATACGGTGACCCAGAGGCAACAATAGTCTGAACTCCTCAGAATATAAGATAATAGATTGTGGTTATGGTCTACTTATGGAGTACTACCACATTTGAAAACATTTATCATACGGTTTATTTTATGTTTTAAATCTAAATATTCTCTCTGCAGAATAAATGGCCATGATGAAGCTGCTAAACTTATTTTAAAGACTATTGGCCTAAAAAGTGTCAACATGCAGGACACAAAAGGAAGGTGAGTTTCAGGCTTTGTCCATATGTTATAATTTAACATTTAAATGGCTTATTCCCTGTACTGTCATTCATATAAACTGATTGTATTTTTGTATTATCCGTATGTTGTGTTTACAGAACTCCGCTCCACGCTGCGGCATATTCAGGAAACCTCTCAGGGCTGGAGCTGCTGCTTTCCCAGGGGGCAGAGGTCAATGCTGTGGACCGCAATGGCTGCTCTACCCTGATGGTGGCAGCAGAGAGTGGACAGACCATGGCTGTGGGTAAGTCATTATAAAACTCTCTGAAACCATACAAGTTTCACATGAGAAACTACTTTCAGTTTAACCAAATATTTTGGATTGAATTCATTTCATCAACATTCAAATTACAATTCCGCTTTGATAATAATTAGAGGCAGACAACACGCAGCAGCAAGTACAGGGCCTTTAATGGGCTCATATTACACTATTTTCAGATCTATGTTATAATGTTCTTTCCTCATCAAAAACCTACCTGGAGTTGTCTTGTTTCACATGTTTAACACACAAACCCTGCATTATTAGACTTCTTAGAGTTCTTTTCTCAAACGGAAAACATTCTGTTGCACCTTGTGATGTCATGTGGTAATACAGGAATGTTTAAATTTATATTTCTTGTTTTCAGAGTTTTTGCTGCACAAAGCCAAACCCGACCTGACTCTGATGGACTCCAATAACAACACAGCCCTTCACTTGGCCTGCAGCAAGGTCCCTGTACACACAATACCGCACTTGACCACTAGGCCTGTCACAGTGACTCATTTAATACTATAGAAAATACATAAATAAGAAAAAGAGTAACGAAAATATTGAAGACCACTCTATGCCACTGACACGATAACCCTTATGCATGTTAATCCCGGTAAATCTTTTAATAAATCATACGTGTTCTTTATCCAACTGTCAGTCAGTCAACTGTTCTACCAAAACAAAATTGAAAAATGTACGAAATATTATAATGGAAGAGATGCACAGAAAAGTCTTTTGCTCTAAAAATATTGTAGTTTCTTATGTATTGCCCACCCCCATAAGTGGAATAAATAACATAAATATAATAACATTACTTGTTCAGGGCACTTATGTCTGCTGGAACAAAGATGATCCAAGATCTAACCATCTGTAATGTGTTTTCTGTTGTTCTTTGTTTTAAATTTTACCAGATTAGTTAATACTGTTTGTTTTTTTTATCTCTCTTTAGGGTCATGAGATGTGTGCGTTGTTGATTTTGGGAGAAATCAATGACTCGTCTCTCATAAATGCTGCCAACAATACTTTACAAATGTAGGTTTTAACTATCCCTGTAACTATAAATATATATGACCCATGTTGTAGTTTAAACTGTTCATTTCATAATTTTAATTTCATACTTTTTCCATTTTTAAAGGCCCCTCCACATCGCAGCGAGACAGGGCCTGGCCACAGTGGTGCAGGTGTTACTGAGCAGAGGAGCCGCTGTGATGGCCGTCGATGAAGAAGGTGAGAATAAGAGACGGATGAGTTTAATGCCATACTGAGGAATATTCCAGGCAAAGCTGATGGTTAGGATGAAACTGATTAAGTTGAATTCACATTGAATCATAATTAAAACTTTTTAAACTGCCCACTATGTTCAAAATTAAAGTGAAGCACAGATCAATTTGCTGCTATGATACAAGGTTTTAACCAATTAATAATGCACTTGCTAAGTACCACCATGCCAGGTTACAGGTCAGATCTGTGGAGAGGTGACCCCTCTCACAGTAAGAATGCATATTTTTCAAGGTATTTATCTAGTAATAATAACTGTAAATGAATAAATGAAGATGCATAAGTCTAATATCATACTTTGGAACATTTCAGGTAAAGCTGACGGCGTACCCACATGTGAAAAGTGTAGCTTTAAATAAATATTCAGTTTTACAATGAACAAAATGTAAAAATATTCTTTGTCATAGTTTATTAAGTACCAGAAAAAAGGTATTGATACTACATGTATGTGTATGGTGGAATGTTTAGCAGTTAGCATGGAGACACAATGCAGACATTAGCAAACACTGCCAAAAAGGTTTTAAGATTGTCTGAAAACTCATGAAAAAAAATACGAAATGGATTTAAACAACATATTTTCAGGAGCCTTTGATCAATAAAGGTGTTCATGGTCCTGTTTAAATGGTTGATTTTCAACAAAAAGGTGCGCATGAATAACTGAAACACTTTTGGCTAATGCTAGCTAGCATGTGACTGTAATGTTATTTGAGGGACTTGTTTTACAGCACTAATCATCTCACCTGTTGTATTTCTAGCCAAGTCAATTTTTTCTGGTCAGATTGTGTTGAAATAAAGCTCCAACTAAAGTCCAGCAAAACCTCAGACAGAGCAGAACCTACAGTTAGCATCACACCCTCAGGGAATGTCAGCTGCAAAGTGTCAATATATCTTCTTTATCTATCTTTATATCTATCTTTTTGCAGGTCGTACTCCAGCTCTGGCCTGTGCTCCCAACAAGAACGTGGCCGACTGTCTGGCTCTGATCCTGTCCACCATGAAGCCTTTCCCTCCCAGAGAAGCGATGGTGAACAGCACGCCCCATTTTAGCCCCATCCTCAAGAACTGTGGCATCGCTGCTACCTGAAACACAACGTAACAACTTTATAAACTTATTTAAACTTAAGCACAAGCAGGTCTGACCGAGATGCTACGCTCCCAGGACAAAACCACTGCAGTTATGTCAAAGGGATTCTGACCGCTCCCTAACTAGTCTTACTAATTTTAACCGCTACATTTTAACTAGTGTTTTCCTGTTGCATATTATAGTGAGAAAGTGGAAAATTTTAATATGAATGAATATTTAAAAAGCACATTATTACTATCCAAAAAGAGATACAATACTGTTTTTATGTTGTTCTATATTGACTACAAGGGCAGAAATACCCAGAGTGCCTTTCCACTGGTTGGCATTGTGTGTGGTAGTGGGTGGAGCATTTTTGTTTTGTTATAGTAATAATAATAATAATGTAATAATAGTGTAATAAACAATGGGACAGCAAGTGAAGGGTTAGCAGGGTTAGCAGGTCTATGTTGTTGCCTATTTATAAGGCCTTGTAAACAATTTTTAACTATGATAGAAGAACATATCCTGGTGAAACACTTCCTCAAACTACATCTCAGGCTAAACTCAGACAGAGCCGTCCAATCAGGTTTGTTTATTTCAGTCACACCTGGGAAACGGACAGGTTCATTGGTCATCTATCAGTCAGAACAGAATCAACGTTTCTCACCTCAGATTAACAGTTTGTTTTCTGTCTTATGCGTTTCTCTGATTGGCTAATCCACCTGTCAGTCACACCCATCTGAACTAGATATGTAAAGACTGGAGCCAAGACTACATATCGTTAGAAGCAGGAAAAGTTATTGTTCTGGCTGCTACTGCTATTGCTATTGCTATTGCTATTGCTATTGCTATTACTTTTGGAAGTAGACTGATAGATGGATGTATTTGTCACATACAACGTTACAAAGACATTTTAATAACATGTACTTAAATTCAGTTCTATTCAGTTTCATTTAAATAACATATTTAAAAACTAGCAGTACAATAAAATAAAATAAATTAAAACGTACCCACTTTGAACCAGCCCATGCCATACCAGTCCAGTGGAAGGAGGCTCTCATAGCAATGTCTTTTTATATTCACATTTTAACACATTTATCTATAAAACCCACTATGTAACAGGTGCTATTAACACTTATGCAACTTCCAAGCCTCTATTTTCTTAGTATGTACAAACTTTTAACTATCACCTTGTTTTGATTGTGACTTCCTGGATGACTGAGACTCCACATGTGTAGAAATGATTAATTAACCTATATTTTAGTGTCTGTGGATGCCTGTAAAAGTGTAAATGCATTTATACATAAGCATATATAGCAGATCCAAATCTAATGTCCAACCTCAGGTGTATTGTAATGTAAAAAGCACAAGAACAAAAAAAAAAATGAAGAAGTTTATTTTAACGCAGATATTTTAGACTGAAGTAACCGACTATGCCTCTCCATTTCCACAATATAAGATCCAAGATTATTGCACCTATATTATTATGTCTTTTAACTATGTTTGGGTTTCAGATGACATCGTAACAGTCTGTAGGCCAATAATATCGAATACTGATGGGGGCAACTAAAATAAATATTGTGAAAATGCAGATATTGCTGCAGTCAGATCTAATTTTTTAAGTTTGTTTGTTAAGTAAGGAAGAAGAAGAAAAAATCCTTATACCTTTTCATATGCTAAAGCTTTTGAAACCAATAACCAAATAAAGAAAGTGAGAGCACCCCAAAATGTATTTTACTTGAAAATTATTCAAAAACCAAGTATATATCGTGATTAAACTACAGTGATTGAAGTACAGTGTGTAACCCATTATTACCCACTTCTGATAGAAACCTGTTTGTTTTGTTGAGTCGATTGTTTACAACCCAAAGATGCAAGAAAGTAGTTAAAGGTGCACCTTGTAACTTTTCTCGTGGTGGTCCAACATTTGCTTGTCTCCATGGAGATGGTTTTTGTTTTGTTTTGTTTGTTTTTTGCCTAGAAACTTCCACAGTACTCATGAGTACCAGCTTCGCGTTTATAGGTGATATTTTAAAAACTTTATACCATTCAAAAGATGTAATACTTTTGAATTGCTTATTGCTATGGCATCAGTTTTAAAATTTTCATCACTCTGAATTTTGAAAGTAACAGATAGTGTTAAACATATCTATCTTGTATTTTTTCAAGTACTAGTGTTTTTATAGCTCAAAAATGCCTTGATACACATGCATTCTTGCTGTGAGTAGAGTCACCTCTCCAGAGATCTGACCTGTAACTTGGCCTATAGGGGGTCATTTCCTTGTCTCCATGGAGATGGACAAGTTTAATGCTATACTGTGGTACTTTCAAGACAAAAAATCTTGGCATCTCTATGGAAGCCAATTTGCCAAACCCGACACCTGAAAAGTTACAAAGTGCAGCTTTAATATGATGTTAGAGTAGCTAATGAATTGTCTTTGTACTATGTTTATGTTAAAATTGTTAGTATTATTTTGGCATTTCTTTTGAAGGAATCAATAGTGCGTGTACGGTATACTGTGGTTCTCAAACAAACCGTGACTAAGCCAGGAGAATTCATAAAATGTGTTCTCTAACTCATGGTTCTCAGCTTTCTGTTATATGGTGCCACCAGGACGGTTGACCATTCAAAATATTTAATCTTGAATTATTAATTTCTGTAGAAACTGTCCTAATTTTTCATCATTCTGGACCGATGGATACTTAAACTACCACATCTCGAGAACCACTTTTATATCCTGCTTCACACTATCAGAAAAAAACATTGTGATTTTATAGAACCACTACTAATTTAAATGGAACAATTGTTATGAAGTTTCTGAATAGGCCTGTAGAGCAGAGTGCATGAATGGTGATGTGCCTGGATTGTGATTCTGAACACAAAGCTGTAGTCTGTACAATTGTTAATTTCTGTTTTTATCTTTTGTTGTTTGTAATGTGTACACAGATAAAATGTTTTCAATTCTTTACTGTCTTTGGATTTTGTCATTATTTTATGCACAACATGGTCTACTATTTGTGTTTTAATCCTGATAATAGTTTTAAACTTGACTCAGACCCAGGCCAAACCAGGGTAAATCATTTTAGTACTGATAAAGTATTCCTTTCTTAGATCTGGTTTTGAATTTGGTGCAGATTTAGTCATGAATGTCTGGGTTTCATGGTTTATACCTAGCATCATTCTGCAATATGACATGGGTGAGGCCCCGAGGAAGACCCAGGACACACTGGAAAGACTTTTTAGGTCTTTTGGCTGGCCTGAGAACACCTTGGGATCCAAAGAGAGGAGGTAGAGGAAGTGTCTGGGATGAAGGAAGCCTGTTTAGACTGCAACCTCTGCCTAAGTGGAGGAAAATAGATGGATGGGCATGAAATAACTGTTTTGCGATGGTTATATTTGTGTTCATTGTAAAAAAAAAATCGAAACATGCATTCTTATTGTGACTGGGGTCTTCTCTCTACAGATCTGACTTATTACTTAGCCTTTGGAGACAAGTAGCAGATCTTCCTTCAGAGAAGTTACAAATACTAGTAGGCCTAGTGATCTAGACATGAAGTTAATGCGTAACGTCTACTTGCTCTACCTGCCCAGTCCAGTCCAATAAATGAACAACTTTCTTCTAAGGAAATAAAATGAAATTATAATATTCCAACAGTTAAATTATATCTTTAAACTGAACTATTAACTTTTTGCACTGAATTTTATATTTTGTCATGATGTCATCCAGGCCTATTTATTTAAAACCCACAGCACCCAGATATGCCAACAGGTGTCGCTCTACATCTAATCCTGCACACTGCGCCTTTTCCACAAGCAGGAATTTTGTCCCTCTTCCGGCTGCCGTCGTCTCGCCGGTCTGTCCTGCAGCGTGTTTCCAGACAGTGCACCGTAAAAAACAACACTTTCTTTTTCGTTTAACCGAAATCTCTCCGCTCACGCAAAATGGCGAACGTGATGCTGGAGTTTAAGGCTTCTGCCGGCGACTCCGAGCCACAAAATCGCCCGGTTTTGGTGCTCGGAACACAGGCTAATCTGCAGCAGGTCAACTGGAGTCAAATCAAAGGGAAACTACAACCCGTGGTCAGCAAAGAGGTAACATGCTAACACGGCTAATGCTAACTGACTTCACCTAAAAACATGGATATTTATTGCTAAATCATTCGCAGTTTAGCTTGTGTTCAAATATCTGTATTCATAAACATCATTATCGATTAGTTAGCAATGCAGCTATGTTGTTCTATGTTTTTTTAAATAAAATTTGTCAGGGATCATGGTTCAAATGCATTAATCTTGCATAGAAAACGATGATCAGTGCAAATTTAGCTACTAATGCTACTGTATATGCGCACAAAACGGCATCATTTGTAGTATAATTTGGCTAAGTTGCTAAAAAAGACTCGGATCACCTAACCAAAAATTTACATATTGTTACTGCTGTTTGTAGCACCAATGCACAATACTATAATATAATTAACATATTAGGCACGCATCAAATCAAGAATAAAATACACTGAATAACCTTTAGCCAACCTTTAGCTTTATGGATTGTTTATTGCAAGCCTTTCCTTTTTCTATGTATCAATTACATGAATTTGAGAACATGGTCTTCTTAGTATTACAGCAGCAATGTGGCTAAATGATTTTGTCTACAATATCTGCTTACTGGACTTAAAGGACCCTATGTTATAAAGTTGTTTCCTCATCACAAACCTACCTGGAGTTGTGTTTTGTTTCACTGCCACATGTTTAACACACAAACCCTGCATATTTAGGATGAGTTTTTCTCTCAAACTGAAAACACTCTGTTACACTTTTTGATGTCATCATGTGGTGATACATGAAGTGCTCCACTGTGTATAAATTCCACATTTTCACTAAAATCATTTGGATAATTTCAGACCAGTAATTTCTGTTCTCTACAGAACTAAAGGTAAAAGGAGCTGTTAACATGAAAACTACCACTTCATGTCATTACAAGGTGTAACAGCATTTTGAGGCTTTGGAGATGTTACAGACTAATAAAGCAGGATTGCGCAAACATGTCTGAATGAAAACAAAACACAACTCCAGGTATGTTTTTGATGATGTAACAAGATTATAACATGGCATAAAGTTCGCAAGTCACTTTTGCATATCTAGAACCTTGTATAACTTTGTAGAATGCGATTATTAACTTGGTATAGAAACAAACTATCCCATATTTAGTCATTAGTCAGTCCTGCTCTGTCTGGTCTAGTCTAAGTATAAGTATATTTATGGTTCTGTTTAGTCCTGTTTTTGTTTAGGTTTAGTCTGTCCCATTTGAAAAGATCTTGGTTTACTGATCTTTGCTCTCCAGTGTAATGATAATCCAGACACTTAGTGCAAAGTCCTTTGAGTGGTTGTGTAACAGAAACTATTAAGAGCCTGAAGACGCTCACACCAAGTCCTGCACTGTATTCTACTAATGATTACCCCGTGCACCTGTTCAACTACTGCTGTTACTTTAGACACAAAGGGTCATAAAGAGAAAGTGGTTGACAAACTTCAGTAAGAAATATATTAGGGACGAGTGCCCACAGTAGCCTTTTTGCCTGCCCAACCACTCGAGAGAAATAGATATAAAATAAATCTTGTAATTCTATGGTGTAAATATAATCTAAGAAACCCCTGAATCTCTGTGAATTCAACCTCGACCTGAAACATTGCCTAGTCTCATTATCTGGAAGCAAAAATAAAAAGCAGTAAAAACACTGGACATTTTTTGAGTTTAACATAAATTATATTTAACATAACTTATTTTTCTCTTATTTTTTCTGCAAAGATATAATCCCCCCCCTCTGTTTTTTATTTTGCCCTTTATGGTCACATTAGTGGATCATGTCTTTCAGTTGTTGTTTCTTTAAAATGCATTACATATATTGTTTGTTACATTGTATGGATTTTTAATTTATATTAAATACAAAAATAAATGAAGAAATACATTTAAAAAACTTATATCAGAATCTATAGAAAATTCATATAGGAAAGATGGAGGCTAATTTGAAATAAGGACAGTAAGACCAAGAGCTTTAAATGGCTTTTGATACTTTCTAGTTGTTGTTCTTAGTCCAGTCTAAATGATGAAGGGCTGGTGGAGGAATTGTATCCCAGTCTAGAGAGTTTTACAATCAGATGAAAATATTACGTCACCAAATATATTGGTTGTTAAATCAGTTGTTGTTCGGCACCCTCAAAACTCCTTTATAGCAATATCAGTGTCTACCCCAAAACTTCCACATTGGTCGGGCCCTTCTGGGTATCAACAGTTACTAACCTTTGCTTCAGTTTCTGCTGGTTCATGTCAGAGTACTTTGCATTTTATTGATTTGCTGTCTCTAATAACATTTCCTTATCCATAAATCAATTCTAGGAGCAGAGATAAGGGATAAAATTCCCTGAAAACTTGGGAAGCCTACGGCAGTTATAGTATTTAAGATTGATATGAATATAAAAGTGGCAATAAAATATCAGATAAGGTCAAATAATGCAATGAAAATCACAGAACATTATTGTATAAAACTTAAAATTAACAGTACAATATCGCAATAAAATGAAATCTTTAATAGTTTGTGGTTTGTTTTAGATCTGGCAGGCAGCTCTCTCTGCGCTGAACCCAAACCCCACAGACAGCTGCCCCCTGTACCTGAATGTGGCAGCGGTCGCTTCACTTCCTGCTCGGGTCAGTCGTCATAACAGCCCCTCGGCGGCGCATTTTGTCGCCCGCCTTGTCCGCTCCTGTCTGCCCGGTGGAAACAACCGCTGCATCGTGGTCAGTAACACAGTAACAGCACACTTGAGACTGTGGAGGTTAGGGCTGAACAATATGAGGGAAAAATGCAATATTCGATAACTATGATTTGTATTGAGATAACAATATTATTGCAGTATTTTAATATACTTTTTGGCACAATGAACTTAGTTAATTTAAAGGAAAAAATCCTTTCCAAAAACACTTCTGCGAAATGGAAACTTTATGTTGCTATATGTTTATTTTCTTGCAATATCGAAATTTTTGTGATATATTGTGTAGCACTAGTGGAGGTCTTATTTTTACCGTGGGAAGAGACACAATTTCCGCAACGTGATATTTTGACATAATTTATAATGCATAAATTGTGTGATCCAGTTTTTTGTGATTTTTCTTTTACGTTTTCGTCAAGCCAAAACCTAAGATATTTCTGACTCTTTTAATCAGTGTGCCTTTTAGTGTATAAACTTTTGTAGCTTGCACATCACTTAGATGTTTTTTAGAAAAAAATTATGTAATTTAAGATATTTGAGGGAATTTTGGATTTCATTAAAATCTTGCTGCAGTTTTAAAATCGCCTGATCAGCAAAAGGAGTGCTTGCATGATAAAGAAAGAAGCTGACAGCCCACAAAACAACCCACATCTGTGTAATCCTTTGTAAAATTTTTCTATACTCTGCATTTATTTAATAAAGTAAAAATTTTGCTTCAATTCACTAAAACCTTTATGACTTGACGGTGTGATGCAATGACCCGTTTGTGCCTGTAGATGGTGTGTGAGCGCTCGGACATCTTTGCCTCTGCCTGTGCCATCTCCAGAGCGTTCCCAGTGTTCTCCCGTCGCTCTTTGGCCTCGAGACGAACCGAGAAGAAACGCGTCACCGTGGAGTTCATGATTGTCGGAGCAGACAGCAGCCCCCTGGAGCCCAATGAGCTAGAGGTAATGTGATATCTTTATTTGTATAATTTTTTACAAATTTGCCTTAGGCATGCTAATGGGGATCCAAAAAATAAGAAAACAAAAAAATCATTTATATTTGTCTTCAGTGTCTGTCCAATGCTGCTGATGGAGTCCGGTTGGCTGCTCGAATCGTCGACACTCCATGCAACGAGATGAACACAGACCACTTTTTGGATGTATGTTTCATATATTCTTTGAAGTAAATTAAGAAGAAATTAAATATGTATTTAGTGTATTATTGTATTTTAGAAAACCTTAACATCAATTGTATTATTTCTTCCAGGAAATCAAAGCTGTTGGTGCTGAACTAGGAATTACTCCAGTGATCATTCGAGGAGAAGAACTGAAACATAAAGGGTTTGGAGGTAAGAACTTCCATAAAAAACAAAACAATATAATATTTTGTTTGATCTCTTGGCCACAAACCCCCCCCAAAAAAGCAACTGAATGTGGTTGCAGTTCTGTTGTTACAGCCCATTCGACTTCCCCTGGCCAGCCATACTCATATAATGTGTATTCAATATCATTCAGAATCTGCCACCAATAACATCACACAAGCTGTGAGGTCCGTAAACATATCTCTCTAGTTTTATTAACTATAGTATTTGTTCTTCTCTCAGGGATCTATGGAGTGGGTAAAGCAGCAGAGCACCCTCCAGCTTTAGCCGTCCTGAGCCACACACCAGAGGGCGCCACTCAGACCATCGCATGGGTCGGAAAAGGGATTGTGTACGACACTGGTGGACTCAGCATCAAGGGAAAAGTATGAGCTCACCAACTAAATAAACACTGTACAGAGAAATTATGTTATGTCCATAGAGGATTTGTTGGACATAATTTGATCAATCCTAAACTCAAACGCAATTTTAAATGGCCTGTATTATGTAGTTTTCAGATCTATGTTATTATGTTGATTCCTTGTCCAAAATATACCTGGAGTTGTGTTTTGTTTCATTCAAACATGTTTAACACACTAATGGATTATGGCTTATGTTATGTTTTAGATTCACCTCCTGACAGTGTTCCAGTCTGTATACATTATTTTTTGCATAAATATTTTTTAGACCACAATGCCAGGGATGAAGAGAGACTGTGGTGGAGCTGCTGCTATCCTGGGAGCGTTCAAAGCCACGATCAAACGGGTCAGATACTGTTGGACAAATTCCTATTCAATTTAAACCTATTATTACTTAGCATTATTATTATGTTTATTTGGTTATTGTTTTTTTATGTAGGGATTTAAGGATAACCTCCATGCTGTGTTTTGCCTCGCGGAGAATTCAGTTGGACCCACAGCCACTCGCCCTGATGACATCCACACTCTCTACTCTGGAAAGTAATGCCTCAGTTTACATCTCCAAACGTCTGAATAAGTTAAAGGGCATATGACAGGTTTTCATGTTTTTCTAATTATGACTTGGTTTGGTTGGATGGTATCTGTGGTAAATATTTATCATAGTTTTACATCAGTTAAGTGGTTAACAAAAGTACAAATACAGGGTGGAGTGGTGAGTTTTAAATGGAACACCTCTGTCTGTGTCAACACGGAAAATTCCATCCAAAATGCAGATACAATTGGCTCTCGCTAGCTAGCTTTCTGTGTCTCAAAGCTTATGCTAACTTTTATTAAAAATGTAACATAAAATAAACATCCAACAACAAATTAATAAAAAAAAGACTATCCAATTGTTTTTAATATTTATTATGCCTTAAAGTTAGTTAGCATGAGCGTTAACATTGAGGCTCACGCAACTCTTTCTAAACACAGAAGTGTCCTCTGCTGAAGCATTCATTTTATTTGTGTAGTGTTTAACATGTGAGTGACGTCCACCCTCAGCTCTCTGTCCACTGCCTGATCTTTAAATATTTATTAATTTTAGCATGACGCAGCAAAAACCTCATGGAGATATAATTGGACAGGAAGTAGTGATGCTCACGGTGAAGTTACTGGGTGGTGTTGTGTAGAGAGCCAATTTCTAATCTTAACTATTGTGCAATTTAAGCAAGTTTTGGCTTTTGTTAACCCTGTGGTTGCTATGTAACAGTTATGGATTTACCTCTATATGCTGCCCAACCAGGAAGTAAAATTATAAGATAGTAATTAAAACTCTTTAAAAAAAAATCTTAAATCTAATTATGTTAACTATGTTTTGCTGAAAATATGTCTTCTAACCTGTCATATACATTTTATAAACAAGAACATTTGTGTGGTTTATTTATGTATTTAAAGGACAGTGGAGATTAATAACACAGATGCAGAGGGCCGGCTGGTGCTCGCTGATGGAGTGGTCTATGCCTGTAAAGACCTGTCCGCTGACATCATCCTGGACATGGCCACACTCACAGGGGCTCAGGTGGGTCTGGAAGAGTATGCAAAAACATTCATGTGAAATCATGTCTTATTTTAATACTTGCCATGAAGGTTAAATTATTAGTAGCCCACTTTATTCTCTGACAAAGTTTTAACTAGTTATCGGTTTTGACCCTAAGAGGTATTGACAGTATTGGTGGTATTGATGCTTGTGTTTGTTCACTGATCCAAAGGTTGATGGGTCGAATCCCGCTCTCAACATAAACATCATTGGTTGAGTGGTTAGATCCACTGACCCACAGGTTGGTGGTGCAATTCCAGCTTCCACACATGAATACTGTTGCTGTGTCCTTGGGCAAGACACTTGAACCACCTTACCTCCAGTGTCTGTGTAAATGTGTGTGTGAATGGATGAGTGGTTCCTTGATGTAAAGTGGTTCCTTGATGTAAAGTGCTTTGAGTGCCTTGAAAAACATTCACCATTTGGCTTGATTTGCACAGTTAGTCTCTCCAATAACAACAAGATTTATAAAACTGTCTAAATGTGAATATGTTTCTATGTTACTTCCTTTAACATGACACTTTACTGTCTATTATTTTATTGTTTTGTTTTTTTCAATATGTAAAAAAAATTCATGATAAATATTTTAATTATTAAAAAAGTCACAAGCTGGCATTAGTCAGCTGTTTTTTGCTGATGCTTTGCTTGTCTGGATCATATACTATCATATACTTCAATACTTTACCAGCTTGTTTAAATCCATATTGTATTTTATTTTATTTTTTCAGACCATCTAAAAACATAATTGTGACCATTCAAATATCAGTTTCTGATTGTGATGAATTTCTCCTCTATTACTGTTATATATTACAGTTTATACAGTGATTATATTGAAAACTCTAGGCAGCAATGTTTTTTTTGTAACAATGAGAATTTTCCATCTCCCATCTGTGTGTAATGAACCTTCCCTATAATACTGCTCTTTATAATCTTGTGTGTCTGCTGCAGGGCATCTCCACAGGGAAGTACCACGCTGCTGTAATGACCAACAGTAACCAGTGGGAGGCTGCGTGTGTCCGGGCCGGTCGCAGCAGTGGAGATCTGGCCCATCCTCTGGTCTACTGTCCAGAAATGCACTTCAGCGAATTCACCTCTGCTATGGCTGACATGAAGAACTCTGTTGCTGTGAGTTTTAGTGAAGTTGCTTATAAAGAGTAGAGACTGTAATTAAGGCCTTGGCAGTTAGTTGAATTTTAATAGAGATCAAGATGCAGTCTTTTCTAATTGACTGCGGTTACATGCTCACTCAAAATTAAATTATCACCATAGCTTTGGTGTTATGAGAGTCTTAAGCATCTTCAGACGTCTTTCTGATCATGGCCCCTCTGAACTCGCATCAGATTTTGAAGTTTGCATGTTGCTTAACTCAAATTAAAGCTTCAGAAATTGGATAATAATGACATTTTGCCGTGCATGTGAACAAAGCCAATGTCAATAATCAGATTGGGTGTTTTTAATGGAGAGATCTACAGCCAAACTTAGTGATTCTTTTTGTCGGACAGGAGCATGTGTTTACCAGCTTTACATTCTTCAGCTACTTCCTGTAGCCTTCCTCAGAAAAGTCGCGTGACGGTGTAGTGATGTGTCATGTAGGCTGCTTTATTTGGTTTTGCCAGACAGCAGGGCAAGCTTACGCCCCCCCAGTGTCCAATGTCTTCTCCAGGACTTCATCCCGTGTGTGATAAGGTCTAGGCTCCCTCATCACAATTCATGCTCCTTGGACCTGGTCCATGGCCTCTCGGATCCGGTGGTTGTATTTGCTGCTTTCAGCACAGATGATCCTGGCATTGTCTCAGATATGGCTGATTTCAGATTTCCCTGCTTTACTTGTTCTTTTAAGGCTATTGTTTGTCTGTGGGCTGTTTTTGATGTTCTTTTTTCTATGTTCCAAACGTGTTCCTCCTGTTTTTTCCTGTTGTTTTGTTTTTGTGTGTTGGCGGCACGGTGGCTGAGTGGCAACACTCATGTCTCACAGCAAGAAGGTTTGGTTTGATCCCCGGGTCACCAGGCCTTTCTGTGTGGAGTTTTTCATGTTTCTCCCCGTGTCTGGATGGGTTTCCTCCGGGTACTCCGGTTTCCCCCATCAACCAAAACATGAACGCCCTTCGAGACAACTGTTGTTGTGATTTTGGGCGTTACAAAAATAAATGAATTGAATTGTTTCATCTACTTATGTCTTGTTGCATATGGACACGGTAACTCATATATTATGTTGCATTTGTGTTCTATCCTTTGCTTTCACTAATAACTGTCTAATACCCCCCTAACCCCCCCACCCTATGTATGTACACTGCCATAGACACTTGTTAGTAAAACCAAAGGAGAGAATATAGCCAGAGACAATATAAGACACTATATCATGCAACAAAACATGTGTGAAAAAGAAATGGCAAACAAGAGCCGTAAAAGAACAAGTAGAGCCAGGAAATCTGAAATCAGCCATATCCAACCACTGCAAAAGACAAAACCACATCATGGACTGGAACAATGCCAGGGTCATTTGCGCTGAAAGCAGCAAATATTACCACTGGAAAAAGAAAGGCAATCGAGATCTGCAAAGCAGGTTCAAGGATAAATCGTGATGAGGGAGCGTACGCCTTATCACACAGATGTGATGTAGTCCTGGAGAAGGTGTCTGACAGTAGGGGGCGTAAGCTTCTAATACTATCTGGCAAAACCATGTAACACCATCACTACACTGTCACATGACGCTTTTGAGGAAGTGTAAAACTGAAGATCGAATGAAACTTCATCAAAGAGGTCTACAGCTGGTTCTCTGTCAGTAAACGGATGTGGCTTGGAGCAGAGTTCAAACTTTGGAGGAGGAAATTTTACATTTTATTGTGATAAATTGGAAATTATTCATTTTTTTTTTACATTCATGAAATAAATATTGAAAGGCATTTTTTGTTTTTAATAGAATGAAATTGAATACACTAGGGCTGAACAATATGATAAATGTAAAATGTATCTGTATCTCTCTTATTGGAGCCAGTTTTTCTGTTTCAAATATCTGACATTGTCAAGATCCACAAATCTTAATTTAATGAGTGCCATTGTTCATGGTTAAGTCTAAAAAAGTAATAAAAATATGGGTCACCATCTTAACAAATTTTTATGTGAAATTGTTAATAACATTTTGACTTCCTTTGTGCTCAGAAAAAGTCAGTTATTTGCAATATGTTTAGCAATTTTCAAACTAAGGTTATTTTGACTCGAGATTTTTTTTGTTAATTGCTCTGACTAAATGTTATGAAATCTTTACTTGAACTTAAACAAAACTAACTACATATTTCACATTTAAGTCACTTGTAATAATTATCAAAAATAGTTTTGATAAATTGTGTGAAAATCCTGACTCTAGTTTTGTGTTTTATAAATGTTCACTTTTTTAAATTAAATAAAAGCTTGAAATTTTACAAAGTGTTAAGAGATGAATGATGTGTGAATAATAGCTAAATTATTGTAATATTTTTCCCAGGACCGAGAAAATGCTCAGAGCTCCTGTGCTGGCCTCTTCATCGCATCTCACTTGGGCTTTGACTGGTCTGGAGTCTGGGTCCACATCGACATTGCTTCACCTGTCCACGCTGTGAGTTTTGATTTACTCTTATTGATACAATCAGGATTTTCAGATCAAATGATGCATAGAACAGTAGCTTACTTGCTCTAAAGTTGTTCATGTTTGTCATTGTGAGTTTCATGTTTCGTTCAGTTTCTGTTAGGGTCAAAAATATCAAAAATCAGATACTAATTGATGCTCAAGTGAGTATCTAGTTTCAATACTAGTTTTAGTAAGTAACACTAAAAAGTCACATTCACAGAACAGAAATGAACCTTTCCTTAACAGCTTTAGAATGATCTTGACCTGTATCTTTTTTTTGTTTTGTTATCGTGGTAACTGAATCAATATTGAATAATGAGTCTATTCCTGAATATCGAAATTTTAGTATCGTGACAACTCTAGTATGTATTAAATGTAACCTGCTGCTTCTCTTGACCAGGACTATTCTCATTGAGATCTTTCTGGCTAAATAAAGGATAAATAAAATCACATTTTTATATGGGCTTTATGAGTACAATGAAGGTGTGTAGAAGGTGGCCAACTGTTATATAGAGATGTGCCTAGCAACTGGTGATGTAAATGTCATGTGACTACTTGGTGCTGGTCATGTGATAAACTGAATTGTTCACACATTAACTGGAAGAAATGTTGTCTTCTTTCCTTTCCTCATTTTTCCCCCTTTTAATATTTTCATTTTGATAATGAAAACTCTTAACTTAAATGTATTTCTGTAACAAAAAATAATTTACCATTGGGGTCAAATGTACATGCTTTATACTCCCTTGAGAATGGCAGATCTAATCAGATTTTTTGGAACCTGGTTAGCACTAGGATGAGGGGAAAAAAAGTGGCTCTTGTCTGTTGTTGTGTCTTTGAGCAAGATATTTGACCCACCTTGCATCCATTGTCTGTGTATACTGGCGGAGGAGTGTGTTTGTGAGGAATGTGGGACAAAAGGCCATCCTTTGTCCCACATTCCTCACAAACATGACAAACACAAATCAGCCCATAGTCCCAACCAAATAAACGTGTTGTATCATGCAATATAAACTCAAGTAAAGTTGATTCATTGCTCAGGTAGTTACACTTTAAAGGTCTTTATATTACACAAAATGGACTCTTATGAGCTTTAAGCCATTGTTACCTGCTTTTAATGCTGTTAACTCCTCAAAAACAGACCTGGATTTCTGTTTTTTGTTTCATTCACACACGTTTAAAGTTACCCTTTATTATTGGTCTAAAAATGCTCTGTTCCATCAAAGCTCTGTTTGTGACATCATGAAGCAGTAGTTTTCAAGTTAACAGCTACTTTTACCTTTAGTTCAGCAAAGATTGACAATTCCAAGGCTGAAACCATCCAAATGAATAGTGAAGGTGTATGGAGTTTCAAAACACAGTGGAGCACTTCCTGTATTACTGTAGCACTTCCCAAGGTGGAACAGAGTGTCACAACTGAAAGTCCAGTCTCTATGCCCTTTACACATTTGACTCTGTAATCTAACTCTCGTGTTTCATTCCTCCTGTATTTCCTTGTCTCTTCTCAGGGTGAGCGTGCCACAGGTTTTGGTGTGGCTCTGCTCTTGGCTCTCTTCGGTCAAGCCTCCGATGACTCCATTTTGAACCAGGTCTCTCCTCTGGGCGCCGCCTCCTCCTCTGCACCAGGCGAAGCGATGGAACGAGACTGCAAGCGGCGAAGATTAGTCTAAAATAATGTCAAAAATATGGCGTTTCCTGTCCACTGCCACTGCACACTTGTTCACTAACGCATCAAGTAACAATATATGAAGATTATTTCATCTATTATTTGTGTATGTGTTAAAGCAACATTCTGTAACTTTTGGGGCATTTCCACAAACCTCATTTACAATATCACTTCAATGTAACTATGCCGCAAGCCTTTTCCTTGATCAGTAAGCTGCTAATATTACATGTATCACTCTCTCATGACTGCAAGTTCATTTTCAGTTTTTTTTAATGTACAAGTTAAAGCAACATTCTGTAACTTTTGGGGCATTTCCACAAAAACTCATTTACAATGTCACTTTAATGTAATTATGCCGTAAGCCTTTTCCTGGATCAGTGAGCTGCTAATAATACACGTTTCACTGTATTCATTTCACTATTCACTGCAAATTTGTATTTTTGTACACAAGTTAAAGCAGCATTGCGTAACTTTTTGGGCTTAATTTCCACAAACACGATTTACTATATCACTTAAAATGTAATTATGCAGTAAACCTTTTCCTTGTTTAATGTTTCATGATTTTCATTTGTTGGATGTTAAAGCAACACTATGTAACTTTATAGACTGCATTTCCACAAATCAAAACTCAACATATTCAGCTGTTTTTGTGTCATGATATTGAGCTGATCTCGCACTAGTTTATCACTTTGCCATAACAAAAATTAGGTAAGGCTGTGATCTGCTAATCTACATAGTGTTGCTTTAACAAAAATATAAAATACCTCTTGAACTTAAACTTTCTTATTTTGTTGTAAGCCAGAATTGAACCAAGCCATGCATTTGACAGAAAGCACTCAGTAAGCCTGGTTTTGAAACCGTTTAAACCTATTTGTGATTTCGCACTTCCTCTGTCCTGAAATAAAGCAGTGGCATCTTATTACAATGTCTAAAATTATTATTTGTACAGTTAACATGCATATATCATATTGCTTGTATCCATGGAGATGTTATTGCTCTACAGGGGAATGTTCCAGAGTATGGCATTGAACTCAATCTGTCTTGCATGTATTCCATTACAGAAGCTGTAAACAGGGTTGCCTATCCGCAGATCTGACCTGTAACTCTGCGTCATGGTACCCCCTGCGTGTCTCCATGGAGATGTTATTGCTCTACAGGGGAATGTTCCACAGTATGGCATTGAACTCCATCCAATTACAGCTGTTTAGTGCTTAAAATACCTTGAAAACCTTGAAAATGTAAGCAGGGTCACCTGTCAACAGATCTGACCTGTAACTTGGCTTGGTGCTTAATGCCATACTGTCGAACATTCCAGGTAAAGCATTGGTTTGTAGATAGGCAGGTGGAGGACCCCTCACCAGAAAAATTAGAGTGCATCTTTAAGTTTAATAAATAAGTTAATTTTGTACGTTTTAAGTATTTGTTGCAGCAAATGCGTCAAAATAAGACTTTTTTTTTAGTTCAAAGTGGTTGTTCACAGATTTAATATTAGACAAAACTTGTGACTTTTTGCTGTTTTCCTGTTTCAGGCACGTGTTTCTGACGTCAGTGTTTTTATGATCACATGACGCAGCACCGGACAGTCCTTTATCAAACTCAAACAGCCTCAAGCCTCAGCTACTCTCCCTTTTCCTCTCTCTTCTTTTAAACTGCTTTGTCATTTTAGTTTTTTTAGCTGCACGGCTCTGTCCCGGCCTCACCATGGCTCCTCTATCCAACTTGGGTCGCGCTGTTTTCGGCTTTCTCTGCGCTGTGTCCGCAGGCGTATTCTTCAAACCGGACGAGCCCTGTTATGTTCCCAAACCACGAAAAAACAACTTTGGATTGAGGTAAATTTACTTTTACAATTGCACAAACACTTTTAATGCTTATAATTTAAAATATAGAAAAAAAATCTGGTTAATTCAATAGCCTTAGCCCGTGCATTTTAGCAAAACTCTCCACAATCTGAAGGTAACAAAATTGACAGGATAAGTGGGTTGTTTACCATGAAAATTTGGTCTTATTTTTGGGCTATTTATAACTTTAATATTATTTAACAAAGGCAGTCAACATATTCTATTGAAAATATTTTTAAAAATACAAAAGAATAATAATTTAAATAATTTAAAAATGTATTTTATTTACTTTGTGCACATACTTTTGTTCGAGCGATTTCCTAAAAATGTAAAGTTTTCGTAACCTCTTGATAAATTAACCACAAGATTAAGATTAGATTATAAACTTCGGCTTTCTAACCCGGAAGAAAATGTGTGATTTACTGTCACATGATCAGAGGCTGATCATGAGTGGAAAGAATGTCCATTTTTTCATTTGGAGCTAGTACTTTTAATGACTACTCCTTATACTACTATTACTACTACTACTACTACCACCAGTGATGGGAAGAATACGTTGAATATGTATTTAGTTACAGAATACTGAATACCTGCATTAAACTATATTTTGTAATGATTAACCACAAGATTAGTGTTTTCTGTTTTTCTCTCTAAACCCAAGTGTGATCAAATTCTGCCATGTATTCATTTGATTTTAGGAAAGTAACTGTATTCTGAATACTACCAAATGAGAAAGTAACAGCTACTCAGAATTAGTATTCTGAATGCGTGCGTCTTCTTGGCACCTAAGAAGTTCAGTTCATACAGTTACCCCCCAACACTGACTGCTGCTATTACTGCTACAGCTGCTTCCACTTCTACTGATACTATCTCACAGTAGTAGTATCCATAATTAAGTAGTTTTATTTTATATTGCAGCCTAGTGAAAGCAATAGTTGTAGACTGTATTAGTCAATCTATCCGCAAGAGATTATGTAAACCATGTTCAGTGCACTGTGCTAAGCTGCTAAGACAACATACATATGGATAGACATGCAAAGTCTAGTGTATTACTTAAATATCCACTTTGTAACTTTTCTGGTGGTCCAACTGCTGGTCTCCAAGGATTGCTTTGCTTGGAACATTCCACAGTATCACTTTGACTTTTACTATTTCCATTTTACTATTTCCAAACAAGAAGGCAGTGCCATTAGGCCGAGATTCAGGTCTCTGCTTTCTTATTTTGTAGCAATAAATGGAAGATTGAAAGGTTTAATGCCATAATGTGGAAAATTCCATGTTATATGAATCTGGAGAATATTAACTACATTTTAACCAGTTCTGAACAGGACTTCATGAGGATTGAAACCTGCAGGACTTCATGAGGACTAGACTAAGAACCAAAGCAAAACCATCTTAATCAGCTGTTGTTTGTGACTTAAACACAAATGAGGAACTGAAACTACTTTGAACTAGAATTAGATGCTACATTTTATACTCCCTTGAGAATGGCAGGCAACATTTTTTGTCTGATACTTAAACCTCAATTACAACCCATTTTGGCACATATTCCCGGACTTCTTATTGCTTTTCTTATTGGGATAGTAAAAGAAAATAATATTTTTTGTCTATATTGCCCATCTGTTTCACATTATTATTATTATTATTATTATTATTATTATTATTATTATTATTATTATTATTATTATTATTATTATTATTATTATTATTATTATTATTATTATTATTATTATTATTTTTTTTATGAAGTTCATAGCAGATATGATATTCTAAAACTTATACCTAGCAACCAAACCGTAAACAAGGATGGTCATGATTAGACTACCGGTAATACAAATAAATGACAACACAACTGAAAAATTCTTTCCTTCTGTGTAAAAAGTCCCTGTATTTTCAATGGAATTTTTGGTGTTGATGACAATAGAGGTAGAGGTTTTTGGAGAACTCAGCACTTCCTGTATTTTTGCACTTTACTCTTAGATATAAAGAAGTGGACTAAGGGAATGTGATTTATATATACAGTTTATGAATTAAGTTCCCAAACAGCCACTTAACCGATGCAAAACTATGATAAATATTCAAAGCAGGAACTACCCACCAAGCCAAATAATAATTTGAAAAACATGAAAACCTGTCCTATGCTCTTTAATAACATTGCATTATTGCATGTAGGACTGTACCTCGCCCTCATGAGTATCTGAACATCTCGGAGCTGCCCAAGTCCTGGGACTGGAGGAACGTAAACGGCACAAACTTTGTCAGTACAACCCGAAACCAGCACATCCCCCAGTACTGCGGCTCCTGCTGGGCCCATGGCAGCACCAGCGCCATGGCAGGTACGGACTAAATCAAATCCACTTTATGCTGGACATCATCAGTTACCATGGTCATACAATGCACACATTAGCAAACACTTCCTAAAAGTTTTAAAATGATCTGGAAAATCAAGAATAAATACAAAATGGTTTTAAACAACCCATTTACAGGAGCCTGTGATCAATATGAGCGTTCATGGTCCTGTTTAGGTGATTGAGTTCAACAAAAAAGGTGAGAGCCACTAACTGAAGAACTGTTGGCTCATATTTGGTGCTAATGCTAAGTCTGTTCTTTCTGGTCAGATTTTGTTAAACCAAAGCTCAGATTAGCATCACACCCCCAAGGAATGTTGATGAAATGAGCTGCAAAGTATCAATAGCACATTTTTATGAACAGAATGGTTTCCAAAGTGCTGCACATATAAAGATACCGGTAATGATAAAAACAACAAAAAAACACAGGGTATAAATGCTCATTTTAACATTGCCAGTCCTAAAATACTAAAACCATTAAAGTCAAATAAGAGTAAACCCATGAAATAGCAATAAAGAAAATAATACAAATAAAATAATCATAAAATAAAAATAAATAAAAGATACAGAGGACCACAAAACTCATGTGGTGTTAACAGCCAGAGAATAAAAGTGGGTCTTAACCATAGACTGTATAAAGAAACAGACTAAGTGAGCGAGACATCACCCATAGCGTTCGGCTCCAGTCAAATGAATCTCATCGAGGCTAGAGCAATTACAGGGGCGAGTTTAGAGCCGAGTTCTGACCATATCATAGCAACCACAGAGCCAATTAAACCTATTTAGGTATGTTTCCTGTATTATAAACAAGAGGAGGCTGGGTTTAAGTAATAATAACATAAAATATAATGACACATTTACCATTTACCAGTTAATGCCCACCCAGAACATCTCCTTAGGCTTAAACTTATATGATATCATGGAACCAACTGAAGCTAATACCAGTGTCTAATTGCTGCATCACTAGATGATTGATTACCCAAATAATTACACCCTATGAGATTTGTTAATTGTGACGCAGTTTAAACTCATAAAACAAAACATAAAGGCTCTTTTGAAATGTGTAAACTATGCAGCAGGAATCAGTAGGGTTAATGTTTTATATGTAGAACAATACAGGTTTATCTCTCTATTTGAACGCTGTATTTGTATTTGACATGGTCTCTTTCTCTCTCTCTCTCTCTCTCTTTTTCTCTCTCTGTCTCTTACTCTCTCAGACCGCATAAACATAAAGAGGAAGGGGGCATGGCCATCTGCGTACCTGTCTGTGCAGAACGTGATTGACTGTGGAGACGCAGGCAGCTGTCACGGAGGAGACCACAGCGGAGTGTGGGGATATGCTAACACTAAAGGGATACCCGACGAGACCTGCAACAACTACCAGGCTAAAGACCAGGGTAAGAACTAAACCAGGACTAAACCAGAGTAAAGACCAGGGTAAGAACTAAACTAGGACTAAATCAGACTAAAGACCAAGATAAAACCTGAATCAGACCTTAACCAGGACAAAACCAGGGTAAAGACCAAGGTAAGAATTAAACCAGACCTAGACTAGACCAAAATCCAAATTAAGGCCAGGGTAAGAACTAAACCAGGACAAAACCTGACAAAAGACCAGGGTAAAAACTAAAGCAGACCTAAACCAAGATAAAAAACAGGGTAAGAACTAAACTAAGACTAAACAAGGCGAAAGATTTAAAACCAGCCAGGGACTAGGGATGTCAGGATAATTTGGTTTATCACTAATTATGATTATTCAAGTGACAATATAAACCTAAAAGTGCTTTTCACCTGGCCGTCACTACAGCTTTAGCTAATTAATCAGAAAGTTTGGGCATGCACTTGAGGAATTACATAATAAAAGACAAGTCATGATTTCTCAGTTGTTTGATTGTGGTGCCAATAAAGTGCTGTTTATCAGACGTTAGTGTTATTATCGTTGTGAGAATAATATGACTTCTCCATTTCAGATTATTCAAATATTGTATTCTTTATTTGCCTGGTGCAGATTGTGTCCAGTTTAACCAGTGTGGCACCTGCACCACCTTTGGGGTGTGTAACGTGGTGAAGGACTACACTCTGTGGAAGGTGGGAGACTACGGATCCGTCAGTGGCAGAGAGAAGATGCAGGCCGAGATCTACGCCAACGGACCAATCAGGTTTCAGGATTTTAAATATGATACCAAGGTTTTTTTTTCTTAACTGTTCCATTGGGTTATAATTATCTTCACTGAATTCCTCTACCCACCAGTTTTGTTTTATAAAATTGTTAGAAATCATACTTTTGCTCCTTCTTGAGTGATATATTTTACAGTTTAACAGCAGGCTTACTCGCAGTGGGAACTAACCAAAATATGTTTAAAAGTCCTTTATTGACAATATGAAATTATTTGAACATGTATTTCTTGCACCAGTCCTTCAGATATGATTTAGTTTTTTTTAGTCTATCTTTTCAAAACCTGATTATGCACATTATCCTTGAGTAGTAGCACCCCCAATAACTCATGATTAGTTGTACCACTGCTTTGTGCTTCGACTTGAGCATTTCAAAGTAACTACTTTTACTCGAGTAATATTATTTCAAAGTAACAGTATTTTTACTGTAGTACAATATTATGCTTCTCTACCCTCCTCTTCTTGTCATTCTTATGAATTCCTTTGTCTCTCCTCACAGTTGTGGTATCATGGCAACTGAAAAACTGGACGCATACACAGGGGGCGTGTACTCAGAGTACCAGGATGCTCCCTACATAAACCATATCGTGTCTGTGGCCGGGTGGGGCGTGGAGGATGGAGTCGAGTACTGGGTCGTCAGGAACTCGTGGGGAGAGCCCTGGGTGAGAATTGAAATTATTTTTCTTGGATGCTATCATGCAAAAAGTCTCAGAATTATACAAATTGACAATCATGATCTCAAGATTTCAAGAGTGAAATAAAAAGGACTTGTTCGGGTTCAGTCAAGTGAAGCTTATCGAGGCTAGAAGTTATAGCGGCGAATTTGGAGCCAAGCTTGATGTTTAGAATACCGACCTCGAGTCTCATAGCGACCAAAGACGGAGTGGGCGCTTAGCAACAGGTTTGATTGACAGTGTTACTAACGCTAGCAGGAGAAACCTCAGGGAAGGAAGGGGCCTGATTTGTCTGTTATTAATGTTCATATCTTGATTTACCTGCACAATAGTGAAATAAAAATACCAGGATCATGTAGAGCAGGTTAATAGAGAGGAGTGACAATTTTTCAATAGAAAATGAATTGGAGCCAGCAGGTTAGCTGTTCATTTATATTTACAGTCTTTGATTGGGTCTCACGGAATTGAAATGAGAATATGAATAGCTGTAGATTGGAAATAAAAACTAGAATTATTGAGGGAACATAAGCTCGTCTGTTCTGAAAATACATGATTCTTCTTTGATGAGATTAGTTAAAAGTAATAATCCAATTGTCATCACAAGACTTCTTAGAAAAAAAGTATTTCCAGAATAATTCATTTATTAAATTTAAATTGTAATTCATAAAGGAACCTTTAAAATGTTTTTGAAGAATGGGCAACATAAATCAGGTAGGCCTAGTTAACTTTTGTATTCTCTCTATTCATGACTTTTGACACATAGTTGGCATCTTTGTATGACTTTTCAGCCTGGATCTACATTATTGTAATTTTAACATTTACAACCTCATTTCATTACAATTTAAAGTTTTACAATGTAACTTTTCCAGTGGGGTAGACTACCTGCTTGTCTAAATGGATATTTTATTGTTTTGCCTGAAATGCATGGTTTTAAACTATATATCTTGATGAAGACTGAGACCAAGTTACAGGTCAGCTCTGTGGAGAGGCAGCCCTCACTTACTTTAAGAATGTTTTTTGTCAAGTTATTTTTATTTAGCAGCAAAACGTCTGATAACATAAATAGGTTTAATACCATACTGTTGAACATTCCAAGCAAAGCAAAAAATCATTTCCATGGAAGAAAAAGAGGTGGCGGACATCTCACCAGAAAAGTGACATAGTGCAGCTTTAAACTATCATTGTGTGACCATATGAAGCTATTAAAGGGCCAGACAGACTAATAATAAAGTGTTACTCAAACAACATGTGTGAATGAAACAAAACACAACTCCAGTCTGTTTTTGAGGAGGTAACAGAATTACAACATGGCTTACAGTTCACATGAGTCAATTTTGTATAATATCGGACCTTTTAAACTTTTTCTTTCAGGGAGAGAAGGGCTGGCTGAGGATCGTGACCAGTGCGTACAAAGGCGGCAGCGGCAGCAATTATAACCTGGCTGTGGAGGAGGACTGCATGTACGGAGACGTCATTGTGCCCAAAGGATATCACTGAGAAAGTCTGATTCACGCAATGGGGAAAAGACACTGCAAAAACACACAAAAAAAACTTATCTTGAATTGAATAGTTTTAATTAGTTAAGATTTAATTACTTTTGGGATATAAATCTAACTGTGATCTGGTTTTAATAATATTTTTGGTAATATCATCAGTACTCTACGGCCAAACAATTTTCCCCGCCTACTTCTCCTATTGGTCAGCCTCTGTCATGGATTTAACCAATCACAGTGAAGTCTGCATGCTCAAGAAGAAACAGTTGGCTTTATTTTCGTCTTAAAGGCAATTTAAAGAAACTAAATGTTTATGAATGTGTTGGTTTATCGTCCACCCCTAATCTCATTTTCTAACTAGTTGTAATACATCACTTCTACCAGTAGGGTCAACAAACATTGCACTTAAATAGAAAACTCTGAAACCACTTTGACACCAGTTAGAAATGTGAATGAGGACGTTCGTAAATCTAGGTACTATTAGTAAATTTCTAAACACTGCTAAAACAAGATTAATATTCTTAAAATCAACTTAAGTGACCTACATTCGTATTAGCAGTGAGTTCAAAGCCAATCATAGCCTTTATTGAGTCAAATCAGGAGTTTTGTAAACTTTGTATTTTATTTTGAAAAGGGAATTTCAGCCATTTGTTTCAGTGGATATTTGATGTGTGTGTTTGTGTTTAAAGATGTACTCGAACTTTTTCTGGTGGTGGGTGATCTGCCACCTGCTTATCACCACGGAGATGTTTTTTCATTGAATGTTGCAGTGTGGCATATTTTCAGTGCTGGGTATTATGGTCAAAAATACATGTATTCTCACTGTGAGCTCATTGTCTCCATTAGAATAGAAAGGGCTAATGCCACTGCGGAACATTCAAGATGAAGCAGTAACATCTCCATAAAGATGAGCAGGTGGGAAAAGTTACGTACCTTTAATTTTATTAATAGAAAGTTGTTTTTTATAATAGAATTTTAATTTTAGTCTCATTCAATGTTAAATAATCCTAATTGTACACGCAGGGAATACTTTTAATGCCAAAGAACTGCCTTATTGGCCATATGCATCATTGTGTTTTAAAATATTGCACTGTAGTTGATTATCTTGACCATTAGAGGGCAGTGATGTGCCTTATTTGCACTTTTGTTGTTGACAGATGAAGAAAAATTCACACATGCTGAAGCAAACTTGTTTTTTTAATCAAACTATGGTAATAAAAACAAAAATATTTACAACTTGTGTCTGAATTTTCATTTAAAAAAAATGATAAAATGGGATGTTGGACCAGCACTAACTTGATTTGAGATTCCTTAAACCACTTTTGATAGCTACAGGCCACTGCAGGTCAGGGATAATCCACAAAAGCTGCTCTAAACCAGGTCTTATTGAGGGCTACCCTAAATCTGACCCAGAATAAAACAGGACTAGGTCAGGACTAACCAAGGCCTGGTCCAGACCTTGGTTAGTCTAACCAAGGTCTGGACCAGGTCTCAACCAGGTCAAACCAGAGACTAACCAGGACTAAAGCACCCGATTGATACAGTCCACTGCAAACATTTTCACCCAGTTTCTCTGCTTCTAACAGATCAACTTCAGGACAAAATGTTAACTTGCTCTTAGTTTACTGATCCTTTGCAGCTGATGTTATCAACATCCCTGGGGGTGCAATGCTAACAGTAAGCACTGCTCTATCTGAGACTTGTTAAGACTTTAATCTGATTTTAGTTTTAACACAATCTGACCACAAAGAACTGATTTAGCTGAACTACAACAGGTGAGTTGATTTATGCTTTAAACAAATCCTTCTCAAATAACATTACAGTCACAAGCTAGCTAGCATTAGCCAACAGTTGTTTAGTTAATCTCTAAACTTTTGTTGAAAATCAAACACCAGAAGACCATGAATGCTCAAACTAATCTTAAAACCTTTTTAGCTGCGTTTGCTAATGTAACAGGACATTCCACCATACAGATAGATGTAGAAGACCCCCAGTGTGATGTCACTGCAAAGTATCAACTAAAATGTCACAAAACTATGGTCATAATGTTTTGGATCATTCTTGTATTTAGACATATATTTAGCTAATACATAAGAATTGCTTTGATTTATCCCCAAGTGTTTTTTTTTCTTGTTACAGATATGCAGAAAAATAAGAATTTTATATATTTCAAACTTGGGTTGCATGATGGCTCCCAAGAAAATTGTACTAAAGTTTCCATTAGCAAAGTGTAAACTCTAATTTTTTGAGTAAACAAAATATTCTGTCTAAAAACCTTAGACGTCTACAAATATGTTCTGAAATACATGTGGTTCTTGTATTTTCATATTTCAATTTCCTCAAACGCTATTGCACTGGGTCATGTTTAAAATATGTATTGCAAATAAATTATGTTTTAAAAATCACAATTTATTTTGCATTTCTAATTGCAATATTTGTCAGAAAATAACATCCAAAAATCATTCAGCCTTTGTTCAATCTTTTAAAAACGTGTGACTGGTTGCTATGGCAATGCGTAAGGGAGACATGGGGGGGGTCACATGGGCAAAAGTGAAGGTGCAAGTAGTTTCAAAGGCATCGGTTTTCCTGTTGTCTGAAAGAGGGGAAACACTGGGGAGCTGCATTTTTCCGTTGACCGCTTTGTTTGCCTGTGACCATGCTGTTTTGTAGCAGTGGTGGAAGAAGTACTCAATTTTGTTACTTAAGTAAAAGTACAAATACTGGAGCAAAAAAATACTCTAGTAAAAATATCACATGAAAAAAATCTACTTAAGTAAACATTTTAAAGTACCTGCTTAAAAATGATGAAGTAAAAGTATTAAAATTTGAACCCTTACAAGACCTCAAAATATATGCAAAATAAAGATTTGTGCTGAATTTTGTTAAGAAATTATAGTTTTTTTTTTTCTTTAGCCGTTTTTATTTGTATATTTTTGTTTGCTCAAATTGTGACCTTGATAAAAAATAAACCGTCACCCTTTTCAGCCGATCTCAAACAATAATAAAAATACTTTTGCTTTTCAGTCCAGTTCAAAAATGTAGTAGAGTAGAAAGTACAGATACCTGCTCTCAAATGTAGTGAAGTAAAAGTAAAAAGTATCCACTTTAAAATCTACTTAAGTATAAATTTAAGATATCTGTACTTTACTTAAGTACAGTACTTTACTACTTTTACTTCGTAACGTTCCACCACTGTTAACCTCCATGCTTAAGCCGCTGTTTCGTTCAATCAGAAAATGCATTATGCAACTCGATGGACCTGATTTTCTCTCTAAGGCTCAGGGTCTCTACAGTGTGGCCATATTATCATATTTATTAAAACAATATAAATCAATATATAACATAGAAAATCAAATATACATGTGGTAAACACACTTAGCTGCTCTTAAGTATCAAGCTATAACCTCCAGCACCAGACAGAAATTCTCTCTGGATATTTCCCCATTCAGCTGATGAGATTTGATCCAAGTCTCTAGTCCAGACCGGATCTTGTTTTGAGTCTAGACCAGCCAAGTCTTTGGTCTGTGGTTTAAGTAAATGTTCTCCAAAGATGTTATCAGTTGATCATGATGAAGTTAGATTTACAGTGAGCTGAAAACAGACAGAAAAAAGCTAGTAATTTAATTGTATTAGGAAAATAAGTGTATTTTGTGTAATTAGAAGAAACAGAAATGTGGTTTACAATTTCCAGTGCTTGCAAAATAAAATAAAACATACTAGTTCCTGACCTAAATTTACAATATATATGTCCAAGCTGAAAAAAAAGAAAATTTTAACCAATTACTTTTATATTTCTATCCATCACTAATCATAATTAAGAGGTTTATTTGTCTAATAGGTCTAATTCACAATATACTCGAGGCCTATAACAATATGGGGAACTTAGAAATAAATAACCTAACAGTAGGCCTGTCCCTATAATTACTATATCGACCCATAGTTTTAGGGGGTCAATATTTATATTTATATAATATTTATCATGAGGACTTTTTCATTGTACTAGTTTCTGTTCTACGATGGATAAGATTTGAGTTTAGAAGGTTGAATAAATAACTAATTATAGATATAAACTTACTACTAGGACTTTCATTCTGCTATGTATTTATTGCAGTTCATATTTTTAACCATATGGTACATGTAGAATAGTTTTTTGGGGATATTTTTACTTTAGGGTTTTTGTGACAATGGCATAAATTAGCTTCAATATTATCTTGTATTTTCTGTTAGGGATTGGGTCAACAAAGTTGAAAAAACTGGATTTTAAAGTATCAAAAATCAGACTTCTCATTTCAACTATCAACACAAGTATCAATAATAATAAAAAAAAATATTTAAAACACATTAAACACTGACTTATGTAACTAGTATAAGAATTAGTATAAGTAATCAGTATCAAGTATTGAAATAGAGTTTCTAAAAATTGAAAATTTTAGCATTGTGACACAACACTACTGGACTCACCGATAAACTCTGCCACGGGGTCGTGCTCGCCCTCGGCTCTGATGGTTCCTGCGATGCTGTCGTTCTCCAGAATTGGCAAAAACAACTGCACGAAGTCTGAGGTGTAAGGAGGAGCAATAACGTCCAAAACCTGGGAATGAGACAGGATTAATCAAAGGTAACAGATCACACTCTCAAAAGGGAGAGGAGCAATAAAAAATATAGATGCATAGAAATGGAGTGGATAACCTGGAAAAAGTTCAAACTGCAACATACCGAGTTAATATGACATAATGATTCAGGAGCAGGACCCCGCAACAACCTCCGAACCTCAAGCACACCTCTAATTACTCAGAAGCCTTATTTGTACAAGCCTATCCCAACAACACCGTTTGAAGACCTCACCATCTACAGAGGACGGGAATCTGAATCGGCTCCCTGAATCTCTAACCAGTCTCCACATCCATCCATATCATCAATAAATATCTTTACCGTATACCATTGTTGTGGCATAAATAAGTACTTTTTGAGTAGACTTTGACTTGCCAATACAAGTTTTTTTAAACTTATTTTTACGTTTTTTTTTATTATATGAGGAATATGAGCTCTAGACTAGTCAAAATTTACAAAAATCAAGATAATGTTTGGAAACTCTTTTAACTTTTTTTTTTATAGTATCTCTTTTGGGTAGACAAATAAATGAAGGCATTCAAAGATAATTTAACTGCATGTCTCATAATATTTGAGTTCATAAATGATTATAAAATGTTTTCAATACAATCACACACCCCTTCTGGACCGTCTAGTTTAAGGATTAGTCTTCTCATAAACTGTATTACCTTCTTTTTTTTAGTCTCTATATTTACCCATCAGCATATTAACAATACAGATATTTCCCACCCCATCACTAAACCCAGTCTGTGATGTTAAACAGGACATTACTGAGCGCTTCTTGCCTCTGTGACGAAGTATCTGATGAGGGAGATGTCTGTGTTGAGTTTCTCGAGGCATTTCCTGATGTAGCCGACGACTGGAAGAACGTAACCGCGACTGAGGAGGTGAACCATACGATCCAAGAGAGTCTTCTTCAGCTCCATCTACAGAGGACACAGAAAGGGGCAGAGGACAGAGAGAGGGGCAGAGATGAGAAGAAGATCCAGAGAGGAGCACACAGAGAGGAGCAGAGGACACAAAGAGGAGCAGAGGAGGGGCAGAGGACACAGAGAGGGGCAGAGATGAGAAGAAGACCCAGAGAGGAGCAACCAGAGAGGAGCAGAGGACACAAAGAGGAGCAGAGGAGGAGCAGAGGATATAGAGAGGAGCAGAGGACACAGAGAGGGGCAGAGATGAGGAGAAGACCCAGACAGAAGCAGAGGAGGAGTAGAGGAACAGAGAACCCGGAGATGAGCAGAACACCCAGAGAGGAGTGGAGGACCCAGAGAGGAACAGAGGACACAAAGAAGAGCAGAGGACACAGAGAGGAGCAGAGGAGGAGGAGCCAAAGCGAAAAAATATTAATCATGGATCATGGAATTTTGCACAAATATACAAACTTGTCCAGCACCTGAAACTAAGTGAAGTATAAGGAGTTAGAGTTACAACATCAATAATGGTTGATGGGACTTAAATAAATCAATCCCGGGTTCAGACCTGCTCCATGACGTCGAGTTGTGAGTGTTCGGTCTCAAACAGTTTAATGAGGAGCTGAAGGACCTGAGGATGAAGCAGCTGGTGACACGTGCAGATCTGAGCAGAGAACAAAGAACAAAGAACACAGAATACATCAACCAAAGAGCACACGGCAGGTTAGACAACACATTGCATTATAACACAGTTAACATTTAAAATTTAACAAAAAATAAATAATTTTGGTGAAGTTTAAATTGTACTTCCTTCCTGAAATGGTGATGGACAGCTGATGTGAGGTGATTCCTTAACTGTTACCTGGCAACTGTAGTGTAAACATGGATCAAATCTCATATAATTTATACAACGGATCTTATTTGACAACTTAAAATCTATAACACCACCAATATTTTGATAAATGAATGTTTAAATTGTCACAAAATGTCTTTCTTAGTTCATTTAAGTGTTTGTTCAGCGATCTGAAGGTTGGCGGTGTGATTCCAGCTCCCACAGATGAATACTGTCATTGTGTCCTTGGGCAAGACACTTAACTCACCTTGCCCCCAGTGTCTATGTACACGGGTGTGTGAATGTGTGTGTGAATGTGAGTGTTTCCTCGATGTAAAGAGCTTTGAGTGCCTTGAAAGTGGAAAAGTGCTGTATAAAAATGTGACCATTTACTATTTCTTGCTCATAATTGTCCCATTTATGAAAATTTGAAAACCTCATACAGATTTTAAGGTCTTATATTTTATGCATTATCCAGGCTTTTAAAACTACTTATTGTAGTCTTTTTATAAATACTTCATTTTTGCAGTTACCTCGTCGAGCAGAGCCAAATGAACTGGAGTGTGATCCGTCTGCAGCTGAAAATACCTCGGCTCTGATACAGTCCAGTCCACCCACTTCAACACGCCCATCGCCACAACTGGGAAACTGAATACAATACACATCAAATTGTGCAGTTTACATGTCCTTTAATTTCAGGTCTAGAAATCAGATTGTGGTGAGCTTGTAACTGCAGCCAGTGGTAAACATTGATTTTTAGTACATACTGACATATTTTCCAATAAAAAGGCCTACATTACCTAAAATCAGCAATCAGTCAAATTATAATCATATATATTTTTATTCTCTATCAAGCTGGATGGTTGACAGTTCTAATTCTAAAAAAAATCCACAATTTTATTTTCAGGTAAAATCACTCAGCCCTTAGTATCCATACTTGTTCAAGTGTTTAGTTTTGGATACTAATTAATTAATGTCTGGCTTTGATTTTATGTATGTATTTATTTATTTATCTATCTATCTAATAAATTGTATTATTTATTTGAATAGGAACAAATACAACAAAAACAGAGTAACAATTCTGTAATCTGATGCCCGTATCACAGTGTTTATAGCCTTGGCTAAATCATGACACCACTCCACAAAAGGCCTTTTAAAACTGTTCAAATATATGACAACCTTAGCTGAGACACAAGATTTAGACAACAGGTCTAAAGATTAAACACACTTGTTCTTACATGTCATTAAACATTTTTATATCATATTTATATTGTGTGTAAAAGCACTGCTCACCGTATGCACTGATACAGAGTGCCCAGCTCTGCCACCAGCTCCGTCGCTCCTTTGTTTTCATTACAGCACAAATTATGAACCGTCTCTATGGCTTTGGACGTGGACTTCAACTCATCTTTGTTTATGTTCACGCGCTTGTTCTGGGGGAAAGAGAAAAAACCCATCAAGGTGAGATCTAAACTTATGTAAATCAAAAGGTATTAAGTTTTTATGAAGTGAATTTAGGCCCGTCTCGATGAATACTATCAATGAAAGCTGACACAATATATTTTGGGGCTCAATATTTATTGTGTGTGTTTTCTTTGTAAAAGTGGGAGATTCGGGGTATTTTTTGTTAATACAATAACACTTGAGCTGTAAAATGCTGAAAAAGTTACTTCTATTGCTAATTATTGACAAATAATAGTACTTTCTGTTATTTTTGTGTTGCAGCTCAGGTCTTTTATTGATACTGTCTGTTCACTGGGAATAGCCTGCTTTATTCTTATTGTATCAGTGGTATAAAGTAGTTTCAATATTATCATTTATCACAGTATCTCTCTGTGTCACTACATTTGAGAGCAGTATCTGTACTTTTTACTCCACTACATTTTTGCACAGGACTGAAAAGTACTTTTCATATGATCTGAGGGGTTATTTTTACCATGTTTGTGGAAACATTCTAACTAAAGTTTTCAAGTTTAAGCTTCAGCTTTGAACAAAACAAAAATAAATACACAAAATACATAAGAAAATCTAAGAAATTGATCCATATTGTTACTGTTACTATATCACTGTATTTACACTTATAAAGTAAAAAGTAAAACTATTTCATAAGTGTTGTTAATCTGGTAAAGGACATTTTTAAACAGGTACTTAAATAGATTTTTTTCATCTGATAGTTTTACTTGAGTAACTTTTAACCTCTGTATCTGTACTTTTACAAATCAAAATGGAGTACTTCATCCACCACTGCTCTAAAGACATGCAAAATTTAAAAAAATAATAAACTATTTCTTATCTTTATTAATAATACACTTTATTTGTAGATATTCTCCATCTAGAAGCCTTTGGCCGCCCCATTTCAACTTTTACTTAGTTACAAATCTAACAAAAAAATAAAAAATAATAATATTTAGTCAATATGAGGGAAGGGAGAGAAGTTTGGGCATCTCTGTTTAGGCTGCTGCCTCTGCGACCCGGCCCGGATAAAACAGAAGCAAATGGATGGATAGTTAATAGAAAGCCTTAGTATTACAGGTCTTTAGAGTTGCTGTACCTTCTTCCATGTTTCGACGACACTGGCTGCGTAAGCCAAAATGTGGATGTATTTGTGCTTATGGTCCTGGTTGATTTTTGACCCGGGTTTAAACAGAGACTGCATGAAGAGGTCCAAAAAGGCAGGAACCCTGATCTGAAGAAACAAACACAAGCCATTATGATCCAAGTAATAAAAGCAAACTTAGAAACAATCTTGTAAAATGTATTGTAAGTCAAGAGAATTGTTGGGGCTGCAACCATGGATCTATTAAAATAACTGGATAGAGTATTGCAAGCTTAGCGCCGTCTTGAGTTGGATTAGTGGTCACTCATTGGTACCACAACAAAAAATCCCTCAATCCCCCAGAAAGGATTTTTCTCATAGAGCGCAATGTAATCACAAACTGCTAGTTTTTGACTGACAGTGACTGACAGGGACTGACAGGACACCTACAACTTTCACAAAGGTCCAATTCTGTGGCAATTTTTTATCTTTTTTCAAATCATACAATTTTTCTCAGCTCAAAATCTGTCTATCGTCTTAAAAAACTATTTTTAATCGTTAGCTTCAGCTATGCTCTATGTCTGCTCTAGCTAAGTTCAAGCGCTGACTGGTTAGAGCGGTCACATGGTACAACATGAACGAGCATGTGAGCGTTGTGTGTTTGTATGTAGCCCTAATAAAAAACAATAAGACGGTTTTAGGGGCGTTTCAAGACTCCCTACAACATTCATCCACATATATTTTTTATGTCAAAACACAAATCAAAATAAAACATTTGCTCTCACCAGTTCGACAGGAGGCGGGTCCATGCTGCTGAACATTTTGAAGAGCACAGTGATGTCGGCTGGATTCAGAGCTCCTTTGGACAACATGGCGCCCAGAGCCTGGCAGGCGCGAGGATACGCCGCCGCTGTGCCCAGGGCCAAGGTGATCTGACTGGCATCGTGTCCTCTGAGAAAAGAACATATCTCATATTTAATACAATATTTCGATGTATGTGTGTTAATTCGTATTAAGTCTCATGCAAAAGTAACTAATTTCAAACTTTTTTTTTTCATTTATAATCAGTTATATTCTAATCAAAAATAATTTAGCAAAACATATTTTTTTATCTATTTATAATAGATTTTATATTTAAATGGGAACTTCACATTTGATGTTTGTGAGTTTCTAACTTGTTTTTAGCAGCCTTCTAAATCAGATTCTGAATATTTATGGTAATTGTATTATAGTAGGTTACTGTAGGTACATAGCACTTTTGGGACAGAGAAATACTGTTTTTGACATATACTGAACAAAACTAGAAGAGTCAGAGTGAGATAAATATAAATATGTTTTCAGATGAGTTTAAGTTAAATTTACTTTAGCTATAGACTCACCTCTCATGAGCAGACTTCTGGACCTCCTGGCCAATCCTGCGCACAGCCGAGCCGCCCTGCTCCTCCTGGGCCAGAATCGACATCATGGCCTGAGCAAAGAGGTACGTGTGCTCCCCATGACACACCATTTTCTACAGAGGCAGGAGACAGGAGGACGATCAGAGCACACTTTGTCATTTTGGCCTATTTTACCCTAAGGCAGCTGTGGCTACAATAGTATCTTGCCACAGATTATAAGAGTGTAATAAGATTATATAATATTCAATGTAAAATGGTACTCACAGCAAACTCGGGCAGGTTCTTCTCGAGGTTCTCCTCTCCTCCGTCGAGCAACGTTGACAGAGACGTCCGGAGCACTCGAGAAAACACCTCCAGCTGCTGACAGGCTGTGGACACAGACGTGATCTCGCCCTGGTACCCTGCGTCTGAAATCAACTGCACAAACAGAACATACTTTAAAAATGGAAGAAGTGTGATTCAAATTCAGACTGCAAGTAGTGATAAAGGGCCCTTGCAACCCATGCAACTACAGAAGGGCACGCTTCAGTGGGAGGGCTTTCTATCAACCCTGGCTTGATATTTGATAAGAAATTGCCACTGCCACATTGGAAATAAAGGTTTCGGGTCCCATTTTCAAAGATATAAGTTTAATTCCCATTATCATTATATCCAGTCCATCAAAATACACAAACACTATTTTGAGTCTCTTTGAATCAGATGATGTTTGCAAAAGTTACCAGGATTTTTATACTTTCAAAATGGTCACTTCATTAAATGCTTGTTATAACCACACATTTTAACATCTTTTGATCCCAGATACTTTTGATCCCAGATACGTTCTGATGCTGCCTCAGTTTGAAGTCAGATTAGCCAGATTATTTTGTTTTTAATATGTTGTCAGTAACATCCAAGATATCCTACTAGAACCATGAGCTTTATTATTTTTTTAAACTTTATTTTTATTTTTTATTTACATTTCTAAAATGTGTTTTGTTTACATTGAATTTATTATAAATTGTGTTTTTCAAATAACTCATGTAAATGTAAAGTTACTGAACTCCTGTCCAGTCTCAGCTCACAACTCACCTGATCTACTGACGAAAGGATGTTTTTAGCAAAGCTCCAAATAGGGAGCAGTTCAAAATGGTGAAGGATGTTCTAAAAATCAGCTATGAACATCTTAAAGTGACCACTGCCTCGAATACAAAGTAGCCACTAGTAAGGAAAAACCTAGAGGAGCAGAAGCAGGTGATGACAAAGGCTTTGGTCGAGAAGGAGCAGAAGATGTCAGCTCTAAAAACTGAGCTGAAAGAGGAGCAGGAGAGAAGACAGAATCTGCAAGAGAAAATGCACGAGGAAATGCAACTTCTGAGGAGGTCTGTAGAGGAGGCGAAGGTTCACTCTGAAATGAACATGGAGGAAATGAGAAAGGAGATCTCCGCTTTTCAAAATCAAACAAGAGAGGAGCAAGAGAGGAACCAGACCCTGCAAGAGGAACTGAGGCTTCAGTATGAAAATGTCTGAATCGTCATTAAATAATTTAAGCAAAGTAACACCAGAGGTGAAAATCAAAACTCTGGAGCAGGAAAAACAAGCTCTGAAGATCCAGTATGAGACGTCTGCAACGGAGGCTAAAGTTCTGGCTTGTAACAAAATGGAGGAGCTGAGAAAGGAGGTCAGTGCTCTTCAAAATGAGCTAAATGATGAGAGAGAGATAAACCAGGAGCTGCAGACACAAGCTGGTAAACTGCAGAGCAGTGACATGCAGTGAGGTTCATGGTTGGTGAAGCACTGATGTCATCACAACCAGATTTACAAACATGTAAACCAGGTGTCGGCAAGAAAATTTGGCCTTGGGCCAATTTCTCTCCCAGTAAATGTCTTGGGGCTAGAATAAAAGTCTGTATGAAATAGCTCTAATAGTATGAAATAAAAATAAAAAGCAAGCTGGTTTTGTATTGTTTTTTTATCCTTATTCTAGTTCCCCAATTTTCAATGGATTGAAGTAATTAAATTTCTTACCATTTCTTACCACTGTTTGAAAAGATGGAGTCTTTCGTCCAGTAACCTGGAACAAACCCTTTAGCTCAGGCGTCGGTCTTCTTTTAATTATAACCTCCCCGAAAGTCCAGTTTAGAAAACAGCTTGAGCTTGAATATGTAATCTTCCTCCATTTAAAAAGTAGGGCTAGACCAGAAGAAAAAAGTGAACAGATTGCTAAACTTGACTTGCTCACTCTAAATTATAGCTTGCTGTCACTATTCTGCTGCCCCAGGAGTTGCAAAAATCCCTGGGCTCACGAGTGCCTCCTACCATGAGGCCAGGTGACGACGTGCCTCATCCGGCGCCTTTTCACAGCCGCTTAAAGCAGTAGCTGTCACTGCTGAGTGAAGTGTGTGTACAGCACAGTTAGTCCATGGTGAGGCACGAACAGCTGGTGCCTCGCCGCACGTTTCTTTGAACGGTAAAAGTAAAAATTATGCGATTTTAAATAAAAAAATAATTAAAATTGCAACATTAAATAGAAAATAACTTACAAATCATTGGATAAATATAACCATTTCATTTATTTTTTATCTGTAATGATAGGTGAGGCACGGCCTCACCTACCTCCCCTGACTGCACGTCACTGCTGCAGACCAACTATGGAAGGTCAGAGGAGGCAAGGGTGACCAATGAGAAGAACATGGAGGAACTTAAGGAACACATTCAAGTTCTTCACAATTAGCTGAGAAAGGAGAAACGGGGGAACAAAGACTTGGAAAATTCTGTCTCAAAAGTTCAGGAAGAGAAGCAAGCTCTGATGAACAAGTATGAGAGCTTGTCAGAAGAGCAAAGGGTCTACAAAAAGAGGAAGAGAGATGTGACACACTGGAAGAAGGCGTCTTCCCAATTCTGGAGGCAAAGGTTCAATCTGAAGTGGACATGGAGGAAATGACAAAGATCTCTGCTCGTCAAAATCAATCAATCAATCAATCAGAGAGCAAGAGAGGAACCAGGCCCTGCAAGAAGAACTGAGGCTTCATTATGAAAACATTTAAATCATCATTAAGGAGTTTAAGCAAACTTTATCAACATTGGAGGTGAAAATCAAAGCCCTCGAGCAGGAAAAACAAGTGCTGAAGGTCCACTATGAGATGTCTGCAGAGGAGGCAAAGGTTCACTCCTAAGCTTAGAAACTGTTATTTTAACTGCTTTCAAAAAGTAAAAATAAAAAAATAAATGAATGAATAATAAATAAATAAAATAATAAAAAAATGAATGATATATATAATCATGTTTTATGTGGTGCTTTATACTTCACAATGTCCAATGTTAGTGTTATTGTTTTGCATTGTTAGGTATCTTCAGAACAATGGTTCGAAAAGGAGTAGGAAAAAAAACTTTCATGTAGTGAATTGAAAAGAGCTGGGACCATGTAATGACTACATGAAACTCATCACCATGGGGTTTTATCTGTTACATACATGGCCTAATAGCTTCAATAAATGTTTAAATATGAAGAAAAAATCATCCCCCTTTCACTGTGATCATTATTATTGGTACATCTTATTCACTCCACTCTCCACTGGAGTAAGCTACTTCTATATTCACTTATTTTATGTTTAAAATTGTTTTAAAAATTGGACCATCAAAACAACAGAAATATAGTCTCTACATGTCTTTAATGTCACTGAAGTGCTATCCTTAGACTTGCTCAGGCCTTAATTAGGCATGCATTTGTCTTAATTTGTACCTTGACTGTGAAGTTGAGCATGAGGCAGTCTGGATGAGCCTCTGCCAGTTTGTAAAAGAGATCTCTCCATGTGGTGTGAGCAATCATCTGCTCCAGCCACGCAGGGGTCTGAAAGAGAGATAATAGTACTTTAACTGGGATGGAAGTAGCTCATTGGTTAGAACGCACCTCACATTACAACAATTATGCAAAGTAAATACTCTGGGTGATCTAAAAAGAGCTTGCTATAAATCACATTTATTATTACAGCACAGCTTATTGTTTTTGGTTAACATTCTCTCACCTCTCCCTCCACTGTGAAAATGGAGTCTGCTTTCTGTGGGTCAAAGTGTTTTATAAGGAGACTCTTCAAGTGGTTTTCGACTCGCTCCTGCACCTGTGCCGGCTCCACACCTTTACACAGAAAGTTGAGAAAGATTTGTAAGTTATGAAGGATATATCAAGTAATAAAGCTTCTTAGTTGCATCACACATATATATCAAAACACTAAATTCATATATTTGTTTGAATATTGTTTGATGAAGTCACACATTGATTTGAACACTGTTTTAATGCTTAAACACTGAAATCATTATAATAGGGCCCTTTAAAGGCAACATTGTGTGTTCTGAATAACAGGAGGCAGCTGGGTGCTTTGCAAAAACTCCTTTACAGAGATGAAGAAGCCGGAGATGACTCAAGGCCGAAAAACAGACCGGTGCAATCGGGGGTGTCTGAGAGAAGTGAAAGAGGTTTTGAAGGAGCAACCAAGGCATGCACCTGTTCAACATACTATTTGCATATTCATGATTGTTGTTTTTTTTTTTTTTTTTTACCTCTGGGTCAAAATAATAGTAATTAATGATTAATTAAGTAATTATTATTAAAAACAAAAAAACAAAAAACACACACACACAAAAACATACCCATCTGAATGAGCCACTCAGCTAGAAGATTCACAGTTTGAGCCACAGCAGAGTAGTTTTCAGAGAGGAGCTGGATGACGTGTTCTGGAGACCCACCAGCCTGGAAATACCTGCAGAAATAATAATGATTTTGAATCCTATATCCATATCCAAATTGACTACAGAATCAATTATAAGGTAAGATAAACCGTCATATTATAATAATGATTTACCTACATTTTCAAAGTGTTAAAAATTGCTGGTTCCATGATGTAGTCTCTGCTGGAGAATTTTTCAAGACACGCTTCCTGAATTTTGCCATCATCAACGTAACCATCCTCCTAGAATAACCAAAACAAACAGCTATACCTTATTTTATACAGCACTTTTACCAGAAATACCAAAAACATATAGAACCTAACCTTATTATAACCTTTATTTTTGACTTCACCAATTATTGCATGTGACATTTGTATTCTCTTTAAGTTGCAATGTGAGCCAAGTGGATAAGACACATTCATAAACAGATGAACCTAGAAAATGTTTCATTCCAAGTTGAAGTAACATGACATGGTATTATATTTTATTGAGAAGGGGTCAGCACCATGTTAGCATGTTTGTTAGAAAACTTTGAAGAATGGGTTCTATGTTCTCACAGGTCTTTGTTCCTATATTTGTTATGTTGTAGTGTTATGGTTATGGTTAGGGCCAGGGTGGTTATTATGGATTTGAGTTCAAAAATGTATCTTAAAATGTAACAAAACAGAGCTGTGGAGACATAAAGCTGTGGAAAAATAAAGCTAAGGGATGCTATTGCAATGTGATCTTCAGGAATAAGGATTTAGAGAAATCCTAAATCCTGAAGATTAAAATGCTACACAAAATTGTATAATAAAAGAATACCATATTGCATTTGAAAAAAATATTAAATGTACTGAGGGGCAAAAAATAACTATTTGATCTTGTTTTGAGTCGTTTTATTGTGTTCATTACAGATTTTGAGATTTGAAGGATCGTGTGGCAAAACGTGAGGAATAAAGGAAGACAATATTATATCATTAAACGTTATATTCGCGTCATGTTTTGATTAGAAATGCATGCACGCAATGTACACGAGATCTGCAGATATTTTTGTAACGTGATATTACCAAGGAAATACAAATATCCACATGCACATTTGCTCAATAAATTATAACTGGTCACACTCGGCATTGATCATACAATACATGCAATTCTTAACAAATAAGGGGCTGCTAAAATTAATCTGCTACACAGATTCAACAAGTTCCTCACCATGCCGCCATCGGGGCCCTCCCAATCCGCTCCTCCTCCGCCGCCTCCGCCGTAATATTCATCGTCCATTCTGCTGCAAAATTATCCGAAATAACTACAATAAAATATCTTAAATTAAAGTATAGATTTAGGTAAATAAATGCTGTGTAGCCTAGCTCCCGCAGCATACATGCTAACAACAATCGTGAAAATGGCGACGCACTGACGCAAAGACCACGCCTCCTGACGTTTAACGTGAATATTTGTTTTTATTATTTCATATCAAGAAATTTAACTTAAGGATTTGTATAATAATGAATTAAATAATTTTATATATTCAAATTTGCAACCTACTGTTGTCGATTAATGTTTTGTTTTGAATAAAGATTCAGTTCACATCTTACTTTATCAAAGAGCAATATGCAGATATGAAGTAATACAAGAATTACATACATCAGTACGTTTGTGAAGGTCTAATATATAAAACAGATTTGGCTTATTTTATACAATAGATGCAGTCAATACAATACATTATCAAATATTACCGTTTACCATAGTATATCGACTTTCATCTCCACTCATTTTGGGCAACAGCGGTTTAAGTTTAAAGATCCCATATTATACACACAGATGACTCTTGTGAGCTTTAAGCTATATTAGAATGTTGCCTCATCAAAAACATGCCTGGAGCTGATTTATTTCATTCACACATGTTTGAGTAACCCTTCATTAGTCTGTCTACATTTCCAAAGCTCAAAATGCTGTTCCACCTTGTGATGTCATGAAGTGGTAGTTTTCAAGATAATGGCTACTTTTTACCTTTTGTTTAGTAGAGATTGGAAATTCCAGGGCTGAAATTATCCAAATGATTCTAGTGAAGGTGTATGGAGTTTAAAAACACAGTGAAGCACTTCCTGTATTACCACATGACATCACAAGGTGTAACAGAGTGTTTTCTGTTTGCAAAAAGAGCATAGCCTAGATATACAGGGTTTTTTTTTTTTTTTGTTAAACATGTAAGAATAAAACAAAACACAACTCAAGGTATTTTTCTGATGAGGGAACAACATTAAAACATAGATCACAAAATAGTGTAACATAGGCCCTTTAAGTTAGCTAATGCGTATTATCCCAGTAAGTTTAGACCATTACATCTCTGCATTTGACTCAATCTCCAATAATTCTGGAGCCACTTGTCTGGGGCAGTGGGCGACCACAGTGCAGCGTCTTGGGATTCTTCATTCTCCAGAACTGAGCCATAACCGTGCTCAGTACCGCCAAGCTAAAAGGAAAAGCCCATTATGTTTTAGGAACTCAACTAGACAAAGGGACAACATGCAAACTCCACATAAAATCACAATAAGATTTCTGAACAAAAAACTTAATTTTTTACTGCAGCTATCAAAAGTAGTCAGACTCCAGACAGACAGGAACAACACGTTTTTTATTTATAATGCAAACTGCAACATATGAATTATATTATTTACCCAAAGGAGCAGGAGAAAGGTCCTATACCCGTGGCATTAGTCACACTGTGTTAATCTAAGTCCAACACAATTATATTTTCCATTCTGAGTTTGAAAGGAAGTCCACCCTCAAACAAAATGTACATCCCTCAAGATGCAGGACAAAATACACCCTCCATCTTTCGGTCCAACGTCGAGATCTCCACAGACAGCGCAAAGAAAACCCTGACTTCAAAACCGGGTCAGAGGCTTTTAAAAGGTGCACTGAGTAACTTTTTTGGTGAATTTTAGCTTATTCATCTCCATGGAGACAAGCAGGTGACAGCAATAGGTCAAGTTCTATCTCAGATCCATGGAGAAGTGATCTCCTGATAGTAAGAATGTATGTTTTCAAAAGGTTTTGAGCAATAAAAACACCTGTAAATGAGTAAATGCAAGAAAGTTATTTATCACTTCTTTCTTGTCAAACTGTGGAACATTTCAGAAAAAAACACTATCATCTCCATGGAGTCAAGCAGGTGGCTGCAGGCAAACCCTCCACCAGAAAAGTTACATAGTGCATCTTTAGGGACTAGGCAAAATATTAGTGCAAACCCTATGCACAATGGGTCACTACTTTAAATTACAAGTAGTGTCAACAAATTCACCCAAATCGTTAAATATCAAACAATTGATAAAGTTAATTTCATGTGTTGGGTTTTGACAAAGGCCTCTGAAGGAATCGATAGCAGAACTGAACAAAAGTTGCTCAGTTTTTGCAAGGATAAATAATATTTACAAGACAAAGAAAAAAGTCCACAATATATTGATTTGGAGAAAAAGAATAGCTCAAAATATTTTTAAAAAGATGCCAAACTCTTTTGGTTCAAAAGTTCAAAAAAGCGCTGCAAACATCTCTCTTGCCTTTCTGTACATCAAGTCTTGGAAAGTTAAAGAGAAAGGGGTTAGTTCAGTTGATTGTATGGCTAAAAAAAATTGCCAGGGAGGAGACAAAATACAGTGATATAGAGAGGAGTCTGTTCTGGAAAAGTTTTGAAGTAGCACCATGTTCACAGCAGGGGGCGCACACTGGGTCAGGGGTCAGGAGGTCAGGAGGTCAGGGGTGAGAGTTCATTTGCCCCGGTCGTAGTCGGGTTGTGTGCAGCTTATACAGATATAGTCCTCACTCTCGGCTCGTTCAGACGACAGACCCACACACACCTGATGGAACCACTGATTACAGCTGCCGTCGCACTGCACCCAGTTCACCTGAAACACAGGAGGGGACCGGTGTCATTAAACTGTATTATATTATACTAGCATAGATATTACATACATAGAGTATAGTATAGAGTAGCATTATAGACATTGAACCATATCTTGCAAGCCTAGAACTTTTTTTAAACAACATAGTTACTATTAATAGGCCCATGTCACCATGATTACTATATCAATTATTCGTTTAATAAATTATAGATGGAAAGATAATTTTTGGGGTTCAATATTTATCATGTATAATTATATTTGCTAAATATTTTGCAATATAATAAGATTTGAACTGTAGAAGTTTGAATTATAAACTTCTATGACTCATTAAAGATCCAAACCAACTACTTCAGTGCTGCATTCTGTTATTTATTGCAGAATTGATTTATTGTTTATAACAATATCATGCATTTAGAATTTTTTTTAGGGATAATTTTGCTTTATGGTTCAGTTTCAATATTATTGTTTATATATCACACTTCAAAATTTGTTATTGTGACAGGCTTAACTATACAGTATTTATTTGCTTGTACAAAATGTACAGAAAGAAAAAAAAACATGTTTGTTCAAGACTTCTTTGCAAATAGTTATGACACAAAAATGTATGTATAATGTTTATGTACTGAAAGGTGCTCTATCTAACTTTTCTAGAGTGGGATCCACCACCTGCTTGTTTCCATGGAGATGTTATTGCTTTTCCTGATATGTATATGTTATATGTTATATGTTGATATTCTGTGAGCAGCCTCGTCTCTCCACAGCACTGACCTGCCACCTGCCTAAATGCTACATTGTGGAACATTATAGGCAAAGCAATTCCATCTCTATGGCAACGAGCAAGTGGCAAATGCTCCATCAAAAATATGACATTGTACACCCCCTAAATTTATTGTTATGGGCCTTTTATGTGGCTTATGTACCTCATCTCCCTCTGGCTCCCTGCACCACGGCGCTGCACACAGAGAGTAGTCCTCCTCAGACTCTGAAGGAGCCGGGTCAGAGCTGTGGACCGGGGAACAGCTGCCTCTACGGCTCTCCTCCCTCCTCTCCTCTCTCCGCTCTTCTCTCCTCTCTTCTCTTCTTTCTTTACTCCTCTTTGACTTCTTTTTACGAGATTTCTTGGCTTTTTCGCTGAGCTGAGAGTCAGAGCTGTCCTTACGCTTTTTGGTCCGTTTGCTCTGACTGCTTTCTTTTGATGGACTGGAGCCTCCATTCTGAAATGAAAAGCACACTGAGAACGTTGTTGCTTGAACACATTATTATAAGATAAAGTAGGTTAGTTTCCTGGAAGGTGAAATTTTCTTTACCCAATGGAGCCAATGGAGCTCTGAGTTGAGGGAAAAATGAGTCTCTGACAGATACTTGGATTTTATAGAACTATAGTTACAATTATGGCTCTCATTTTCATATAAACACTACTCTAACACATATGGCATATTTTATAAAGTATCATTCACTATATGTACCATGCTCCAAAAATTTGAAGTAATTTACCATAAATCTGTTCCATTTTGAAATTATATTGAATGAATCAAACCTGTACTAGACTGCCCCAGATTAAATGTTGCTCTTGTTTACCATATACGCACATTATTAATACCAATACAGGTGTAGCAGTACCTTGGTGTGCTGTGGGCTCCTCTTGTGGTGATGGTGGTGCTCTCTCTCGGGACTGTGTTTGGGGGAGGGCACAGGGGGTGGGCTCAGTTTGTACAGTAAATATTTGTGAAGTTGCTCCGTCTCTGGGAGAGTCACCTGCAGAAGGAAGCCCTCCACGAGAAGCTCATCCAACTCAGACGGAAGAGCTGAGAAGAAACAGGATTTATTTGGGATTTGGTAATCAGTAACATGTACTTTAAAGAGTAGTTTCATAACATTGTTGCTATATAAACTGACAAAACAAAATTATGTAAACAAACTTAGTGCCGGTCATGTAATTACATTAATGTAACTTTTACTTTGTACCAGTCTTTATTACGGCCCACTGCAATATGAGGAGCAGACTGAAAACAATAACATACTGAAATACCAAGTTCTAGTTCATCCCTCCTGACTACTGGGATTCATAAAACAGTAGTATTGATCATATTTAAACAAATTTACTGTCTTGCTCAGGCTTGCCCTCCCAAAATTTTAATCAGTAATTTCAGAAAAAACCTTCTGGTTCCTTCTCGTTCGTACTTTTTAGGAACCAGAGCAGCAATGTTAAAGCAGTGTTGCACTCACCATGCAGTGGAATAGAGGGGTGCTCTGTGTAGAAAGGTGACCCGTGTCGTTCCCAGTCTGAACGTGAGGGCAACCGGTGGCTCCCTCTCACCTGAAGAAACAAACAAAAATATAAATATAACTTTTGGATCTTGTCCCATTTTTGCTCCATTTTGATTTAAGCGTCAAATCAAAAACTGGGTCTGAGGGTGCACTCACACTTGGGCCCAGTTTAGCCCAAGCAGATTTGATTTTGTCCTGTTCTAGTCCTGGTTTAGCTCAGAGCCAAAATTGGCATTAGTCAACTACTCTTCTGGTTCTACTCCACAGTCCCTTTTAGTATGTTGTATTCATTTTATTTAGTTTTTGAATTGATGCACAGGTCTGTAGTTAAAAAAAAAAAAAGAAAAAAAAAGAGTAGAGAAATGTTCTTGCCAACTACAGCCCTACACTTCAATGATATTTTACACCGAGTTGTTTTTACCTTCCCCAGTCTCTCCAGCAGTCCGTCTGAGCAGGCCTGTTGGACTTTGTGTTGCCATCGGACCGTCCTCTCAATCAGGAATCTCAGAGCGTCTCCTTCGGGCAGCCTCACTCTGATCCTCTGCAGCGATGCCAGCAGAGGGAGCACTTTGTCCAGAGGAGGTTTCCTGGATCTTTGGCAAAACGGGCAGAACCAGGCATCTTCGTGCTCCGCTCCCTCTGCCTGCTCCGCCCACTCCACCCGCACACAACCGCAGTGAAACAGCTCTCTGCACAGCTCGCACCGCACCATAGCTCCAGAGGGGGGCTTCTGGCACACGCAGACGCCCAGAGAACTGCAGTCTTCAGCTGTAGAAAAGCGGGACTCGTTGGAAGTCCGGAGCGCCAAAAGCAGCTCCATCTCCGTGTGGTGGACTTCTGCCAGAGTTGCCATCTGAAAAGGGAGATAAATGGGGATCAGGGGTGGATGGTATTGACAAAAATTAATATAATTATCATGAGAGGCCTAATTTTGGCTGCAGACACTCACCGCAGAGGCCGAGTCTTTGCTTTCTGACAGAGCCTTCCCCACGTCGCACACAGAGTCCAGCCTCGACGGGCTCCTTTTACTCAAAGGTGATGTTTCTTTTCCTTTTTTAGACTTTGACCTCAAGAGTCCAGGGCCCACATCACAGCGAGGACAGAGCACCTGAAGCACATATGAAGGTCAGTCAGCTTTGTATTTTAGAATAAACTAGATTATTCACAGACTGATACAAACCTGCAAAAATTATCTAGACTAATTTCTTTATCACTTACAAAGATTTCACTACTTTCAAGACATTTCTGACAGATTGGATATGATTACATTTTTTTTTTGGCATTAAGTGGTCTATTCCTTAGAAATGAAAAAAAAAACAAACAAAAAAAACAAAACTGAACGTGTGGATTTACTTAATGTTTCCCTGTCCAACTACAGCAACTACAAACTATAAATCAGATGACACATCTAAAAAGTGACTCTTCTAATCACTCTTACATACTTAATTGATTAACTACTTGAATTCAGAGGTTAGTAGAGGAGACAAAAAGACAGTTCTGTTACTTTAAAAGAACATAACATTAATAGAAGTAATCTCCTTCATAAAGCCTTCAGATTCCATTTTTACCTCGAGCAGAGAGTAGTGTGAGTTTCGTAGGAGGAAGGTTTTGGCTGCGCTCTCCTTCCACGTCTGGACGTCACTGACCAGAGCCTCCAGTCGACTCAGAGGGTCCAGTTTGACCGGGATTGACTCCGCCCTCTGCACCAGGTCCAACAGGCTCTCCAGCACCGGGATACGTCCACCCAGCTTTGAAGAACAACCAAGTATTAAACATTTACACCTTACAATTTTGCATAAATTAATTCATTACATACTCTGGTGGCACTATAGCTGCTTACCACTACAATCACACACATATCACATTCATACCAGACAAGGTGGATCCAGTGCCTTCCTTAACGACACAAAAACAGTTTGCAATAGAGCCACTGATACCCCACTGTGGCATCTAGTATTACAAGCAGTCTTCCATCCAAATACTAACTAGGTCAGAAAAAATCTTCAAAAATCAGACGAGATCAGGCATTGACAAGGAGGTATAAGGTGATCCTCATCACATTACCTGTAGTGCCTCTGCCTCCTGTATCCAGCTCTTCGCCTTCTCCACAACGTCCTTCAGCTCCAGACAGTTGGGCAGAAATGCAGGAATGTTCTCCACTTCCTGCAGCGCCCCCTCTAGGTCCTCCAGGCTCTGGAATGGCCTGAAACCACATCAGCTTTGTCAATAAGTCAGTGGTGCCTAAATGATGGATCAAGGCATTTTCATTGTCCTTCACACCTTGTGTTGAATTATCTTAAACTATTAATTTAAGTAATTCTTCCACTGTAATTCCAATAACATCAAACTGCATACAGATCTAAAATAGATGCCTAAAGCCTACTTAAAGAAGTAGGTATTGATCACCGCCCTGTGGCCCCTTGCTGGGACTTGGTTTAAAATGGACACCACTGACCAAAGTTATAAATGCTCTGACACAGTGTACATGGTTAAGTGATTGGGAGAAACTGAGCACTGTGATTAAACATTTTGCAAACTCTCGGGGAACATTTCATTTCCGCACAAGAGTTTAATAAAGTAGTCCATCAATCATCTTTTCCTGGTCTAGCGCTCTTGTCTCACAGCAAGATGGTCCTTGGTTCAATTCCTAACCACTCTGTTTCTCAGCTTTTTGCACCTTAGCTGGCAAAGATCTAGTTCCCGCACAGAAAAAAATCTTTGCGTTTGTTATTTGTCATGGTTAAACAGACCTGTTCTCCATGAACCCGAGTGCTCTCTCTTCCCACTGCTCGGACACAGTGAGCAGCTCCTGCAGTCGGGCCATGGCCTTCTCCACGGAGCCGTGTGGAGCCAGCCCCACGCCCTGATCGATCAGCCTCCTCATGGTGTCCAGACACAGAGCCTCAGGGTGAGAGCTCTCCTGGGCCACGGCCTCCAGCCACCGCGCCTGTTCCAGCCTCTCCCTAAGCACCGGCCTCTGTGGAAGGTCCACATCCAGACCCAGACTCAGGTCCAGCAGGTCCTGTAGCTCCGAGGGGCTGGGGGAGTCTGCAGACAGGAGCTGAGCACTGCGCTGCTCGAAATCCTCCACACGCGTCAACAGATCCTGAAGGAGAAAGGCAAGGGAGAGGGAGATTTTTAAAGGCGTTGTACTTGATTTCTATTTTTAAAAAACGTCACTTTCCTAACACATTCTAAGCATCCTAACCTAGCAATGTGATGAGTTTATAAAGAACTTTTCACAGCTCTCAGAGACCAGAGTGGAGTTTTTTCTATTACAACACTGTTTACACGGTTAGCAGCATTTTTCAGTTTATTTTTGTATGGCCCAAAATCACAATCTACTTGAGGGGCTTCATAAAACTGTTCATTTAACCCACAGAAAGTTAGAAAAATCGGTGAAATAGTCATTGGTCAAAAACAGACCACATCCACCAACATTTACAGGAAAAACTTTTACAACCTTTATTGCCTTCATGATGCTAAAAGCAGTATTACATAAAAAAATGAATGTAACAAACTCACCCTGAGCAGTGGGGCCTGTCTGATGTTACAGGGCAGAGCGTCCAACTGTCGAACGAACGACCGCAGCTCCTCCACCGTCAGCTCATTCTGGCTCTGAGATTTACCGCCACAAGAACGAAACCTGCAATAAAACAGAAAGATTATACATTATATTCAAACAGAAGGATTATATTCAGGCTAGACGTGTGTTTTGTTCATTATTATTACAGCATACAGGACACAGGACGTACCTGGTTTGGCGTTTGCCGTTGAGGAGTTGTTGAGCCATCACAGCCACTTTGTCAGCCTCTGAGGCGATGGTCTTCAGCTGTTCCTGGAGGTTTTTATCGGGAAAAAATCCAGTTTCTGCCAACTCCACCAGACTGTGCAGCTCCTCCAGGCCTGAGGGGAGTGCAAAGGATTATTAACACATGAAATCAGTAAAAAATAATAAACACAAAGAAAACGAAAGTTATGAATGTAACTCAAGAATCTATCAAAATAACTGCATAGAGTATTGCTGCTTAGAGCTGTCTCGAGTTGGATTAGTGATATGACAACAAAAAAATCCCTCCTGCCCAGAATTTTTTTTTCTCAGAGTGCAATGTAATCACAAACTGCTCGTGTTCAGCTGACAGTGCACCTACAGGTTTCACAAAAGTCGTATTTTGTGGCAATTGCCCATTTTCAGATCATAAACTTTTTTTCAGCTCACAATCCGTTTGTTGTCTTAAAACCTGGATGTACCTAGCCACTAAAGGCTAAACTAGCGACATGCGACATTGAGCACGGTCCATTAACTTCAGTTGGTGGCCATATTTCCCCGGGGCTTGATGTAACTACAATTCGATGAATCCAGGATGATGTTAGTAGGGATGAAACTCAGCATATTCAGTTTAAGTGTATGAAAATATGAATTCTTACTTCTTTTATTAGTTTCTTTCTTCTCCACGATCTCAGTCGCATCTCGAAGCCAGTTCTTGTAGGATTCTGCACGATGCTTCACTGCCGCAGCCATTGGGTAGAGCTCCTCCAGTGTGAACTTATAACTGAGAAAATACATTTACAAACATCATGAATACATTATTGTGCAACAAGAGAATGGCAGATTAGCAATACATCGTGCAGCCGTATTGTGTAAAGTATCAATATCAAAATACTGACAATAGTCGATATTGCAACATACCAAATATAACACAAATATTTATTTAATGTTAAATACAGCAGATTTTATTCATGAGTTTCCTAATCTAGGAATAAATCAAGACAGTTTTAGACTTGTTTTGTTTCACTAGAAAATTAAAGCATGTATTTTTTTGTTTTACTATAAACTATATAAAAAACAATATTAAAATATAGATATTGCAGTTCTTCACAAACCCATTGTACATCGGAAATTTTTCCGTGCAGCCCTATTATGCAACGATGCTGAAACCAACGTGTATGCCCTAAATCAAAACAGAATTCCAGTTTTGTTTATTTTATAAATACTGACTGTAGTGTGAGTGCATGGATGGGGCACTGGCACAGCTCCTGCAGGTGGTACAAACAAACCATCTTCTTGGGGCAGCAGTCACAGGTGAGCCCCGACAGGAAACAGGTGGTGAGGCATCGGGTGCACTGGCGCTCCTCATCTGGGAGCAGCTCGAAGTCCACCTGCCGGGAACGAACTACCCCCTAGAGAGAGGGAGGGCAACAAGAGTTTGTTAGGAGGGGTGAAGGAAGAGGGGCCCTGTTTACAGCAAAATTTCTCCTTTATCTGATTTTTAGAAGACGTGCAAACCACAAGATCTGATCAGAAAGAAAAGAGCTGATTTTGCTGTTTACATGTTTACAATATGAAAACTACTTTTTAGTCAACTAAAAAGTACTTTTCATATTGGCATGCAACTTCATAATAAAAATAGTACAGCTATGAGAAATAAATGTACATAATATTCTGCAAAGTATTCTTGAATGTATGTTACTAAAAATATTAATGTTATAGTCATTAGCTCAATATTATTTCAGTGTAAGTATTGGCATTAATAAATAATGCTTTGGGGCTCATAGACTTGTAATCTGAAATGCCAAATGAAATGGTTAAATTAATTTGTGAAGATTTAAACCTCAAACTCCATTAGGCCAGGGGAATATGCTGACAAATTGTGAGATAAAAACGTATATGATTAAAAAAAACAGCCAAGAATAACTTATGTTCATATTTTGCCACTCACAAGTTTAGTGATCTTCTTCCTGAGATCCTCCTCCTCCTGGACCATGTCTTGAACCTCTTTAGTCAAAACTGAGGCCAGATTGACCTCCATGGTGGCGGCCTTCACAGCCATGTTACAGACCATCTCATCGTGAGAGAACACACAGTATCTCCTCAGCTGCCGATAGTGATCAATACAACTGCGGCCAATTGGCATCTGGAAGAAAGAGGCCAGTTTAGAACTTATATATATATATATATATATATATATACTAGAGCAGTATTACCATAATTTATAGATTATATAACGGAGCATGAAGCACTTCATTGAACTGTAGTTCAGTATGTTATTTTGATCGAGTACTCTTCCTTACCCAGTCCATGGTGCAGAAGTTGACGGCCTCAGCGAAGTTGAAGCCCTGGTTGAACCCACTGTGATACGCCCTGGGGAAAGTAATCACAAACTCTCCCGCACACTGGTTTGTCCGAAAGATCTGGAAAGGTCAGAAAATCAATTTTAAGTGTAAACGTCTAAAGAGCTGTGAAATTATTAATAATGTTTGGTTTCAATTCAATTGCAATTAAATCTGTCCATTTCAAACTAGAGCATTCAGAATTCAGATCAGAATTAGACTCACCGGGACACCGTGGTTCATGAGCGTGTTGGGATTCATGATGGTGACCAGCTGATGCAGCAGATCAGGCTGAGACTCAAACAGCTCCGGGGCCAGTTTCTTCATCACAGCCTCGAGGTGCTCAGCCGCATAACCGGGAGCGCCATACCATGTCTTCGGCTCGCCCCTGAAATGACAACAAACACTAACTGTTTAGGGCACACCCGAGCATTTTAGGGCCCATCACCCATTTTAATTTGGCCCTCACATATTTTTGATAATTCTCACAGCATAATACATTACAGAAGCCACAATTTTATAGAAATTTGCTTAGGAGCATTTGTTACACAAATTATCACGTTGGTCCGGCCCCTCCACATATGCCTGATTTAAAGAAATAGACATGGGCCTATAATAAAAGTGAAAGCATCTGCTAAGTAAACGTCCATGTATTTACCAGTGCAGGTAGTTGATGGAGTAGCTCCAGTGGTCCTCGATGTGCCAACAGAAGGAGGAGAAGCACATGCCCACATAGAGCCAGGGCAGCTTCATGCCGCAGATGTCGGCTGTGATGTGGGTCAAAACCGAGGCATCCAGAACGGGCATGTTATTCAGGTTCCAACCGCTGCTCAGGTAATGCTGAAAGAGTCACACTGATCAGTTACACAGGAGAGCAGGAGACAAAGGGTCAGGAATACAAAAACAGTATCAGGTGAGATGTGGCAGAAAGGGAGAATAAATATAAAATTAGGAAACAATTATTTTATATATTCCATTTTTCAATTGCTTTATCTTTGTGATAACATTTTTTCTTTATATATCCAGACCTTGCATCACTGCTCTTGTGGTTAGAAACTTAACTGCATTTCAGTTTTTTTTCTCTTAGTTGTCTATTCCTTATGCATGATTTTTTTTCATGAACATATTTCAATGTATTATATTGTGTTAAGGGAGGAAAAATACAAAAAGCTGTGACGTCTCTGCCTTTGACACAATAAGCTGTGCTGCAGCTGTGTTCCATACCTCATCCTCTGCAGTGACCTGGAAGTGTCCGTTCTTCACTGGAAAACCAGAGCCAAACTCTTTGGAGGCAATATCGGCTCCGTACTCCACCGTCACGTCCTCCTCGATCGTACTCACCAGACGCCAAAACTCCTTCTCCACCAACTCCGTCGGCACCATCTACAGGACAAAAAGACAATTTAAAACACACAAATTTAAGTAAACAAGGAATTAAAAAAGTGCTGTAACTAGTTCTGTTTTTCATGTTTTAAAAGTAAAAATCTGGTCATTTTAACAGTTGCAGTGGTCAGACCTTTTATAGCATCCAATAATTCACCACAATGAGTTTAAAGCAACTTCCACACCACTGCCAACAACAAGGAGCCTGCTAAGGCTGCTAAGCCTGCGGATCCAGCCTTACTTCCTGGTTTGCGGCCAGTAAAAATGCTTTGTTATTAGATGCACATAGCTTAAAATGACACCACTCTGAGCTGGTTTTACAACATATCTGTACTATAGCATTACATGAAAATAATTGGCTATAACCTCTTTACCATTTATTTATTTTATTTTATATTTTACACACTATAGTGGAGTTTTGAATTGCCTTTTCACTATTGCAGGACAACACAATTCTCTTTCTCCTAATTCTAATCTTTTACCTATGATTTATTTTCAAAATGTGTCAAATGTAACTCACGTGAACAGGCATGTTGAAATAGTCTGACTTGAATGAATCGGCCATGTCTCCAAAGGCCTGCAGTGTGTAGCTCCTGCTCGCCTGCTCGAACCCAAACGCCGCCTGAGGTTTCCCACACTCCTACAACACAAATATACAAGGAGTGACTTCAGTTTTTAAAAAATATAACAGCTGTGTTTCTCAATCTGTGGTACATGCTCTTTCAGGTGGTACTTGGACAGCTCCTCGGTTTGTGGGTTAGCCTAATTTAAAAACCCATTATATTTTTTATGTATTGGGTTTATTTGAATAGGGACGGATAATAAAAAAAAACAAAAAAAAAACTAACTTAGCAGTCTAATGATCAATCTTTTTGTCCTCCCCTGAATCATATTTGTCAAGAACTGCAGAGGAAATTACATAGTCCACTTTTAGACCTGGGTTTGCCCTAGATTAGACCTGGAATAGTCCTGTTATATACTTGGTTTAGATCTGGTAGTCCTCGGAAAGCCAAATCTTTTCTTTTGCGGTACTTGGTGTGCTTTCACAAAGGGTGTGTTTGCACTTTTTTACACCAAGTGCCACAAAAGGATTCAGGTGCCAGACAGGGTGCGGTTTTGCCCCCAATTACCAGTCTGCATGTTCTCTAGGGGCTGTAGTGGGGACATGTCCTTCAGGGGGCAGTATACGCACCTGAGCGAGGCACTTGGGGCACCTCCAATCTCCTCGTGGGACTTCATGGAGCGGTGGGATGAGACAAAACGTGTGGTAACTGTCATCACAGCCATCGCACAGAAGAAGACGATCTTCTGCGTTTCCTTGTCCACAAACCAGGCACATGTACTGGTCCACCTGCAGGGGGCGACACAAAGAATGAAGGGGATATGAACGAATGAATTTAGACACAGATGCACATGAACTTAATATGCCAGCAAACAGCCTCAACATGCATATGCTGATGTTAGCATAAAAGCATAAGTATAAGAAGATCATCTATTCACAGCTGGTTTAATTTAAACCTTTTTTGTCTTCTTACAACTTACAATTTCCTCACTCCCACAGACAAACCAAAGCACCGGACCTCGGGGGAACGAGCATTCGCCACTGCTGGCCCCACCCACTGGAACCTTCTCTCCCTTCACATTAGAAACTCAGACTCCCCAGTTGCTTTTTTTTTTTTAACTGTAAAAAATCCATCTGTTTCACATCACAGACAATCTCCATTAATGTCTGTTAATTTTAGTTTATTTTACAGTACTCTAGTGTGTTTTCTTGCTTATGTAAAGTGTTTTGAGTCTCTCTTCAAAAGTGCTATATAAAATGTATGTATAATTTTTTTTTTTTTTTTTGTAATTTTTATTTGTCTTTTTGTATGTATTTTTTATGTTATATCTAAAATAAAAATAATACATTTATTAAAAGTATAAAAAATATATAAAATAAATATGTTTATTTTTATATTTTTATTATATTTTATTATGTACTACTTCACTACTACTACTTTATAGGAAACACATAATTCAAAAATGGTCTTGATTATGAGTTTTTCCACTCAGAATACATGGTCATGAGGAAGGGCTTAAGGAACCTGAAGGATTAGACTATTATGCATGATTAAAACGTACTTTATTTGATGGTTTGTTGATGGTGTTCAAAGCAGCTTCATCAATGTCAGTTGGCTCCTCGGGCTCCTCCTTTATCTCCATCATCGCCATTCTCGCTGGAAGAAAATGCATTTCAATTTTTAATAACCTTCTTTAGACTTTATTCCCTTCAAAAAAGTTGGAAAAGTTCTAAATCTGTAAATAAATAATACATGAGCACTTACTTTGTTCTCGTTTGACCGGAAAGGTTCCCATCCTCCTCATCCTCAGAGCTGGACGAGCATCACAGATTTCTCCAGGTTCAATTTTGATTTTCTGTGAAGTGAATATTAAAAAACATTTTAGTGGCACACAAACAAAACTAAACAAAGTCACGGCATACAACCAAGATAAGGCGAGATCATGGGGCGTAAGTGATTTCACTGTTGATAAATTCAGTTGATGAGACTCAACACACAACTCTACCACTTAATAGTTTTGACAGACTCTTTGTACCTTTGAAAATACTTTATAACCTCAATAACATCACTCTGCATTGTAATACAGACCTACAATGAATGTTTAATGGTAGAAATACTTAAAGTACACACAAAGTACTGACAATGATCATTTAGGTCCATTCAAAAGGAAGCCTGAAGGCCAACAAAAAAGTTTTAAGGTACACATTTGGTCCCTGGGCCTCAGTTTGGACATCCATCCCTGCACTATTCACCTTGTTGCCACCGCTACCATCATTTAGGTTGTATTATTTTCCATGGGGCTGCCAATCTTGACAGCATTTAAGACTTGACAGACTACAAAGCCATTTCTCCAACAGAATCGGCGCATTGTTGGTCATATGAACACTGAACATTTTACACTAATCAACCCACTTTATATCATATTTTAGCAGCAAAACTTTTCTCAAATTCTAAATCTATCCTAATATAGGTCCTATATTACGCAAATTGACTCTTGTGAGCTTAAAACCATGTTATAATGGTGTTACCTCCGCAAAAACAGACCTGTCGTTGTGTTTTGTTTCTTTCACACATTTGAGTAACACTTTATTAGTCTGTCTACATCTCCATAGCTCAAAATGCTCTGTTCCTCACTGTGACATCATGTAGTGGGTTTTCAAGTTAATATCTACTTTTTACTTTCTGTTCAGTAGAGATGGGAAATTCCAGGGCTGAAATTATCCAAAGGATTCTAGTGAAGGTGTGTGGAGGTGCATGACATCACAAGGAGTTTTCCGGTTTGGGAGAAGTACTCAGCCTAAATATGCAGAGTTTGTGTATTAAACATGTGTGAATAAAACAAAACAACTCCAGGTATGTTTGTGAAGAGGAAACATTATAATATAGATGAAAAAAATAGGCCCTTAAATGAATGGGATTCCCGCTTAACCGGAAATGCCACCACAAAGAACATTCGGTGTAGTAGTCAAAAGTGGGCAGGGCAGATACACTGGCAGTAAACATCATACAAAAGAAGACATGAAATAAACATGCTTAAACCCACCTCAGCCCTCATGCGTTTGGCCCTACGTGCGATGGTGCAGGTCTCTTGGGGCTGCACTAACTGCCTCTGTGGGATGTCGTGGGGCGTGTACTCCTGGTCCTTTGTGTCATTCGTCAAACTCGCCTTCTGCAAAAACACAAAAGGTCAATCTTTACAGCGGTGAACACAGGTACATTTTAAACATGATGGACTGCACAATTTGTCAAAAGCATTCATTCTAACTGTTGTACGGAAAACTGGTTTCACTTTGCAATGAAATATGAACTGATATGAAAACCTCACCCATACTGATAAGCAACAGTGCGTGGGAAGCATCATGAATCATGGACTATTGAAGCCATTGTAATTGTATTTTGATAATCCTAACTATCATTTGCTTTATACAGAATAATAATGCCAATGTGGTTGTTATATGATGTCTTTGGCAAACACTTTAAAAGGTCCTATATTACATAAAACAGATTCTTTTGAGCTTTAAGTTATGTTATATTGTTGTTGCCTCACCAAAAACATGCCGAGTTGTGTTTTGTTTCATTCACACATGTTTAACTGTATAACCACATGACATCACAAGGTGGAACAGACAGAAGAACTAAAATATATGCAGGATTTGTGTGTTAAACATGTGTGAATAAAATAAAACAACTCCAGCTGTGTTTGTGATGAGGATACAGCATTATAACATAGATTAGAAAATAGCATAATATGGGCCCTTTAAATATAAATGTCCAAAAAGAATAACACAATTTTCACTCACTGTTGCCAACTTATCAAATAACATTGTGGAGATGTGTTGACCCCAATAAGATTTAATATAAGAGACAGATGGAGGGTTTGTACCGGGAGGTTGGACCCGGTCTGGAACAGGTTATAAGGGTACAGGATCCTCTCGTAGTGAGCTCTGAGGTGGGACCCGATGGCTTTACCCGCAGCAAACCCCATCTTCACTGAAATCTTAGACCAACGACGATCTCTGCAAACCACCTCGAAACCCCCCTCCTCGTGTACCAACTGTAGAGAGAACGGGAGAGAGGGCGAGAAAGAGGAAGAGACAGAGATAGAGACAGAGAGATAGAGACAGAGACAGAAAGAGAGGCAGAAAGAGACACAGGGAAAGAAAGACACAGAGAGAGCCAGAGGGAGGAAGATAAAGAGCGAGAGAGAGAGAGAGAGGGTGAGAGAGGAAGAGGGAAAGTGAAAGAGGGAAGAAGAGTGGAAGAAAGAGAGGAAATTGAAACATTGTGCTTGTAATCAATAATTTATAAAGAAAACCAATCATCTTGTTTTATATACATTTTATAATTCAAATGTATTAAACTACAAGATTTCTTTTGTTTCCTACTTGCCTCAGTTAAAACAACACTGTGTAAGCTTCTAGTAGTACATCACGTATAGACAGAAAAGGGAGATGGCAAGAGAAAGCCACTTCAGGACTTTCACCATGGAGACAGATACGTTTTATGATTTGTGATGTGAACCCATAAAAGTTATTTTTTTTATTTTAGCTCTAGACTGTTCAATATTGTTTGAGAAATAAAAGGCAAAAACGCTCCATGTTCCAGAGTGTACGGTTGTGTTTAATTTGATACAGTAAAACACATGAATATTTGTGTGGGACTGACCTTGTTGAGTTGGTACAGGTCCAGTATCTTTCTTTCCACATGAGGAATTTTCAGGGTCGATCCTTGAAGTTCCCAAAACTTTGCAATTTGATCCAAGAAGTTCAGTTTGACTCTGGTCTGAGCCTGCAACCACAGGGGGCAGCAGTGAGTTACATTTACTCAGGTTTATGAATACTTTTATCACACCATACAAGTGCTGATTTTCGGAGATAGTCCTCTATGCCTACGTAAGGAAGCAAAAGGCTTTATGTGGACTTTCACATATATGTGTTTCAGAAAAAGTTGAAAATATAAGCTTAATTCAGATATTACACCTTAGTAGTTTTTAGTAAAAATGTTTTTATACTAACTAAGTGATTATTTGCATCACTGCTTTTTCCTTTTGGTTGACCTTTTTTTTTTTTGAGCGTAACATTCCTCTTATTTAAGTATAGGTTTTGCGTTCTCATTCCAAAGCGGCCTAGTCACCTCTTAGCCTTAGACCTGGGAGAGTTCACAAACTGATGTCAAGTAATGTCTTCTTCCCGGCGGAGACAGGAGACAAAGGCAAAACCTGTTGGGCACTTCAGATGTTCTTGGTTGCCCACTTCTTTCTATCCAACAATTTCTTGTGTCATACATGACTTGACAGACGTGATGGTGGATCTCTTCCAGACTTTGTTCTGTAGTTTCATTGAGTCTGCGTTTCCCATTTTGTCTCAAACCATGATGTGCATTGTGCCTTCTCTTGAGGAGTAGCCATTTTTTATAGGTTAATTCAAAAGGACGTCTCTTTAAGTCAACAGGATGCCTGACATAAAAATGCTATGTTAACTTGTATAACCACTGAATACAATAGAACAAATCTAAATAAAATATCTTATCAATTGCCTTTGTTATAAAATGTTTAAACTGTAAAAAAGAAGACGCGCTCTATTTATCTGTAGATCTGTTGTGGTGTAATCCGAAACCCAGCAAATTCTCACTTGGTTTTCAGATGTGTCTGTTTAAACACAAACTGAGAAAACACATAGGCAGAGGGACTAGAGAAAAACATCACAATATATCTTGGATATTTTTAATATATGAAAAGTTCCGCCTATCTCAGTATTAGGACCAAACATATTTTCCATTTGAATGTTATACCTCCAGCTCGTTGAGTCGCTGGATTCTCGGTGTGAACTTGAGTCGGTCGACGTCGCAGGCAAAAGGAGGCTGCCATTCCTGAAAGAGAACATTTGGGAAAGTTTAAACAGAAGCTTAAGTCAACACCGAAAACAAATGTCACAGAGGCATTGTGGGTAGTTTAGATGAAGAGAGGAGAGGTTTATATAATAGAGGAGATGGAAAAAGAGAGAAAGAAGGAGGGGAGAGACTGAGGCTGTGATCACACTTGCTCTGGTTTGAGCCCGCTCGAGTCCTGCTCGAGTCCTGCTCGAGTCCTGCTCGAGTCCTGCTCGAGTCCTGCTCGAGTCCTGCTCGAGTCCTGCTCGAGTCCTGCTCGAGTCCTGCTCGAGTCCTGCTCGAGTCCTGCTCGAGTCCTGCTCGAGTCCTGCTCGAGTCCTGCTCGAGTCCTGCTCGAGTCCTGCTCGAGTCCTGCTCGAGTCCTGCTCGAGTCCTGCTCGAGTCCTGGTGTAGACTTGGTTTGCTCCACACAAGTCACAAGATGTGTGAAACATACAGAATTCATTTTGTTCAAACTGTGGCGATCACAGGGGAATAAAGATGTATGAGCTTGTGCAAATAGTTACCTGAACCTGGGACCCCATACTGCAAGATATGTTTAAAGCCATACTGTGAATCATACAAGTCAAAGCAATAACATCTCCACAGAAACAAGCAGGTGGTATATCTTCCACTAGAAAAGCTACATGGTGCAAATTTAAAATATCTTATGTTAGACAAAATGGACTTTTGTGAGCTCCAAACCATGTTATAATGTTACCTCCTCAAAAACATGCCTGGAGTTGTGTTTTGTATCATTCACACATGTTTGAAGATGTAGATGGACTAATAAAGGATTGCTCAAAGCTCAAACGTTCCATTCCACCTTGTGATGTCATGAAGCGGTAGGTTTCAATTTAACAGCTATATTTTACCTTTAGTTTGGTAGAGATTGACAATTCCTTTTTTTCTTTTTTTTTTTGTAATAAATGTCTTAGAGGTGAAATAGCAAAGAGCCATGGGATTTACTCTCAGCTTTGGAGTTCCAAGTTCACTGTTGCATCCTTTCTTGTCCCAGGGACTATTGAAGTGACTGAGGGGTTTTCAAGGATGCCAGAGATTGACAATTCCAGGTCTGAAATGATTCTAGTGAACCTCGTGGAGCACTTCCTGTATTACCACATGATATCACAAGATAAAACAGAGTGTTTTCTGTTTGAAGAAGAACCCATTCTAAATAAGCAGGGTTTGTGAATGAAACAAAACACAACTCCGAGTATATTTGTGATGAGGAAACAACATTATAACATAGATCAGGAAATGGCATAATATGGGCCCTGTAAAGTAATGCGTTTAACTTCTTCCTACCCATTTTTAGACACCTTCAACATTTAAAACACAGCAGCTCAAACCAACAGGAAGTGAGTAGTTTGCTAATGTTTAACTCAAATGACCTCATTTATGTACACTCAGCATTGAAATACACTACCATTTTTTGCATAACATTTAAACAGTACAACGTGTAAGGCCACATGGGAATATAAAAAGAACTATTATTTAATGTTGCAAATCACATTCTGTTGGTCTAAATAAAGGGTGTTTTTTTCATTATGTTGAATATCAAGTCTATTCTGTTCTGTCGTATTGAAATTTTAACAGTGTGACGACACTAAAACCATAGACAAGAATGCAGTGAACACACCAAAGTATGTGTCTCCATAGGGGGCAAGAAATGTGTGACCAAAACAAAGTGACTTTCAATATGTTTTTCTCATTAGTTCAAAGAGATCTGGAGTCTAACCCACAACCCCCTCAAAGAGAGAAGACAGGATAACCACTCTGCCAAAATAACACAGAGAGCACATGCACACTCTAGCCAAAGATTATCCTGAGAATTTAACCAGCAACCAACTAAACCAACCACTCTACCGCACTGCATACAATAGTTTTAAGAATAAACTACTTATCCAGATTACTACCACTCGTAACTGTGACCTTTACGTGCCTATGAAACTTGAGGTTATAATTGAACCAAAATATTTGAAATTCTGTGTAAAAATACTGGAGAGTTTTTGAGTTTGAGAGTAGCATCAAGGCCAAATGAAACTAAAAAAGATTAGATTCTCTTCCCAAAAACAGTGGAATCATTGTACACAGAGACAGAGAGTAAGAAGTTGCATTTAAACAGTTATATTTGGTTGAACATATTCTTAAAGAGGGGGTATTACCACTATGGGGTATTAATTCTTCACGCATAACATAATTTGATCGCCAGGTTAAATTGATATTGCATAGTACCCCTTCTTTAAATAAATACATTGCATTACTGCTGTGATGTATTTAAATGCACCACAATAGTATTTAAAATTGACTTAAGTGAGCTTTAAGTCATGTTGTAATGCTGCTACCTTGTCAGAAACATACCTGGAGTTGTGTTTTGTTCCATTCACACATGTTTTGAGTAACCGTTAATTATTAATCTGTACCATCTCCAAAGCTCAAAATGCTCTGTCCCACCTTGTGATTTCATGTAGTGGTAGTTTTCACATTAGCAGCTCCTTTTACCTTTAGTTCAGTAGAGATTAGCAATTCCAGGCCTGAAATAATCCAAATTATTCTAGTGAAGGTGTATGGAGTTTAAAAACACTGGAGTACTTCCTGTTTTACCATATGACATCACAAGGTGGAACAGAGTGTTTTCAGTTTGAGATGCAATATATAATATATGCAGGGTTTGTGTGTGAAACATGTGAGAATGAAATAAAATTCCAAGTAAGTGTAATATGGGCACGCAAATTATATTTTCTTGCATCAATTCTCAAGAGTATGTTTTGGATACACAGAAAAGCTACAAACTAAACTACCAAGTAATATGTAGAGGAGGGTGAATTAAAATTTTGCGTGAAATAACAGCATTAGAAGAGACAGTATATTTTGTGCTTTTAATGTACTTTTGGCCAAAACAGGACATATTAAGTAAGGTTACACATCATGAACTAGTTACAATAACAAGTAATGGATTTGAACTATGAACTACTTTATATGCAATATTTACACATTTCAAAACAAAATTGAATAACCATATAATTTCAACCAATATTTAATACAGTTTTGAGTTTGGTAAAAAGTGACTGGATTAGATTAGATGTTTTTATACAGTAAAGACCTACAACATTACTTTAATTGTATTAAATATCAGACAAATGTGAAATTACTATAGAATTACCCAAATACCACTTTAAACTGTATTTGTTTTATGAGCATCTTATGATAAAGAAAAAACTCGATAATGTGATAATCTGCCTAACTCTACTCAGTTTAATTTGGTTAGGCATTATATTAGGCATTGGCACAACCCAATTGTTGACACGTCGGCCGCTCTGATACCCAAGATCTGAACAAACCACAATGCAAATTCAGAACAGGAAAGGGAAACTGTAACCAACCAGCGACAGCATTTTAACCTTTTAAATACAAACCAATCGTCTGAACAGCTGTTACTCTCAGACAAAAAGATGATTTGAATAAGTTTCACCAACATACTTTTTGAATTTGTTTTGGCTTGGGACTAGAAACAACTCTGAATAATACACAGGCCTATCTCAATAACACATTTTGCAGAGTTGAAGTGCGATCTATTGCTTAATAATATATAATAAATGATAATACTGAAACCAACTTATGCAACTGACACAACAACCCTAAAGTACAATTTTCCCAAAAAACTACACAAAAATAGATCAATTGAATAAAAGACTTTAGTAGTTAGTGTGTATTTATAATGAGATATACAAGCTATTTATTCAAGCCTCCACAGATCAAACGTAATCGTAGAACAGGAAAAATATCAAAAAGTTCCCAAAAAGTCCCCAAAAAGTCCCCAAAGTAAATACTCACCCCAAAAAATGATCGTTCCATCTGCCATATACTGAATGAGAAGTCGATATAGTAGATATTGTGAAGGGCCTAGTAATACTGGGTCTGAACTTTGAAAAAAAAAAAAAATGTATTAACTTTGTGGAAATGTATTTTTAAACTGATTTGCCAATTTTGTGTAACAATATGAGCCTTTAACGGAAAGAACATCTCAGTGTTTCTGCATTTAAAGATGCAATATGCAACTTTCCTGGTGGAGAATATGCCACTTGCTTGTCTGGAGACTGTTGTCATATTGTGGAACACCACCAACATCACAAACTAATAGGGTGTTTTTCTTGCTTGAAATAGACACATTCTTACTGTAAGATGCATCGCCTCTGCACAGATCTGACCTGTAACTTGGTCTAGTAACGTCACCCGCTTGGAGAGGGATACGTTTAATGCCATACTGTGGAAAATGTGGTGGCAAATCTACCAGAAAACATAAGTGTCGCTTTAAATCCGCCTGATTTGAAGTAGAGGTGGGGCAGCATATATTGTGTTGGTTTTGTATTTTGTGTGCAACGATGACACAATTTCTTTTGGATTTATTTCAGAGAAGGATTAGGTGCTAGTCTTGTCACGATAGTAAAATTTCAAACTCGATTTCGATACTCAAAGCGTTTTTTAATTATCATTGTAGTATTGGAATCGGTTTTAGACAATGTAATGCGATTTTCAACGTTAAATGGGAGTACCTTTTTATATTCCCATGTGGCCTTATATCTGTGTAATCCCTCAGTGGTCCATGGGTGTATACTAGTCTGTGTCTTATATTTGACTCAAGATCATTCTAAATCTTCAGGAAACGTTCACTTCTGTCCTGTGAATGTGACTTTTTAGTATCAATACCTGCTCAAATGAGTATCTAGTTTCGATAAGCATCTGATTTTTGATACTTTTACAACCCTATTAGGCTCCATGGTGACTATAATTTGGATTATTGCACATCTCAACTTCGGCGTGTAATTAGGTCCCTGAGGGGCCACTGTTTCGCAGACTTCAGCTGTCTTTTATTGGCTGTAAACTGGCGGCAAATTAAAAGAAGAAAAATATCACTCGCTCATTTAAAGACGGGTCATTACTTTGTGCCACTTTGATTTTGCAGATCCCCATTTAGATCTATTTTTGGAGTAAATATCTCACTTATTGAGTAACAATAGGTCTGAAAGATTAATCTCAACCCAAACGAAATGGCAGTTTTTAAAGTATCACCATTTCCTGTCTTATTCTGCATAAAAACTTCTGTGTTTAAAGTGTAAAATCTGAACAGAATATTATTATTAAAACATAAAACACCACCTTATCTAACAGTAAACAGAAGTACTTTATATGTTTAAAATCACACTGGGCAACGTATTGGTATTACACAGTGTATTTCTTGTCCTATTTTAGACAATGGGGAGATATTTGAATCACAGAGGACCATGTCTCTTATTGAGAAGCTTTAAGCCTAGTGAGCTTTTTGAGTTTGCATGTTCTGTTCCTGCTTCACTTAATGTAAAACTCAGAGCAGGGCTGGATAAGGTATGAGGACTGTTCTACCATTTTGGCTACAAGAATGTTACTTTCCCCAAATACTTTATATCATCAGAGTTAATAAATTGGATATTGTGTCCAGACAGTTATTCCAATAAAATATTATAGGCTCTGGGCACAATAGCGCCTGACGACCTCACTGTTGGTGTCACTACTTCCTGCCCAATTTTATCTCTATGGGTTTTTTGCCAATTTACACTCAAATTAATATTTAAAGATCAGGCGGTGGACAGGGAGCTGCTAAAGTGAATACTTCACCAGAGAACACTTTTGTGTTTAGAAAGAGAGATGTTTGTGTCTCAAGGCTAACACTATCGCTTTTGAGGCATTATAAATATGAAAAAACAGCACAGCAAACTTTACATATAAAAATAATTGGGTAGTCTTTATTTTAATTCACTTGAAATTTAATAGGTTGTTTATTTTATGTTTTATTTTTAATAAAAGTGACTTAGCTTTGAGACTGAGGCTGTTAGCAGAGCCCATTTTATGTTGATGTAATTGGAAGGACAAAACATTAAAAGACACCAGATTTTGTGAACCATTTAAGAGGAATTTGTGGGGCAAGACTGAAAACTTAGGAGGGCAAAAAATAAAAACTTGTATTTGTATTAGGCAGTAGGTTTGAATGGGTGGGTACAAACTGTCTGTAGCTAGAGCCGGAAATACAAATCATCTCATATTGTCAACATTGTAAACTCACAGTGGGAAGAATAACCAGAACTTTCACTCAAGCAAAAGTACAGATTACACTAGGTCTCACGATAACGCATTTTAAAGTGTGATATATTGCCGAAGTAAATATAGATACAAAGGATAATATTGAAACCAAACCATAAAGCAAAATTATTCACAAAACTATTCGATATGCACAAAACCTTCAAAGAATAAACCACATAAATGGGAAAAACTAAATCAGATCTAACACAGGATTGGTTCTAGTTGGCTGAGTTTGAGTGGGTAGAAAATTTAAGAGGGCAAATATCAAGATTTATAAACATATTTGTATTGTTAAATATAGTTGAGCTGTATAAATGAAAAGTCCAAGAATTATTGTTCCATTTATAATATATTGAACGACAATTCGATATAATGATATAGACTGTGACAGGTCTATAAACATATTACTCAAGTAGGTGGGAAAAAAATCTAACTACGGAATCTAAAACTACTCAAGTAAAATCTGGTACTAAATGTAACCGCATACTACCGTTATGCTCCAGGTACATTAAAAAACAGCTACTTCCTCTTTTGTCCAACCAGAGAAACAAGAGAAAATGAAAGATGAAGTGAAGGTTTGTGTTAAAAATACCCACAGCAGCAGCAGCAGCCTACATCCACACAAAGACCCACTGATATAAACATGGCTTCAGGCAAAAACAATGGATAAATGAGGCTTAGGGCCAATAGTTTCAACTCGGAAACATTTCAAAATAAAAGATCAGAAAGGACACTTGGAGCTTATATTAATGTGAAATTCATTCAGAGCTAATTTGTATTGTCCATGCCTGACCTTATATTGTGAATCACAGGACATTAAAAGTATTGCTCCATTTGAAGAACAGATTTAAACAACTTAACAACCACAATTCATGTTTTTTTCCCCCTTTTCATCTTTTGTGAAGGCAACGCATAAACTCCAAGACTTTAAATGGCGCATGTCCGGGAGTCAATTTTCTACAAACGAGCTGTAAAATTGCTATAACAGAAGAGATACAATTGGCTTCTTTTAGTAACTGCTCTGTGGTGAGACCGGACAGTTTAATACAGACTTTAACTGACATTCCTTGGCTATAAAGTATGTTAATGAGGTGCTTAAGGTGCAATCAACTCAACAGAATCTCACAGTAGATAGATAATACTACAACAAGTATACTGTCAGTAGTATAAGCGCCTAAGTACTACTGCAACAGCTACTATTCCTATAACACTGCTATGACTACGACTGACTGTTATGACTTCTGCTACTAGTTACTCAAGTAAAAGTACAGCTACCTTACGTATCACATGAAAAAATATACTTAAGTAAAAGTATTGAAGTACCCGTTTAAAAATGTACTTAGATCTGCGTGAAATACTTTGACTTTTTACTCTAATAGAGCTTCAAATAGTGATTTTTATACATGTTTGTGCTGAATTTTGTTCAGCAGAAACAATGGAATCAATTGTCTTTTCTGACTGTTCTTATCTGTATATTTTTCTTTCCTTTAATTATGAAAATGTTAAAAATAAAAAGTACAGATACCATCTCTCAAATGTAGTGAAGTGAAAGTAAAAAGTATCCACTTTAAAATTTACTTTAGTAAGTACAGATACCTTAAATTTGTACTTAACTACTTTTACATTGTTACATTCCACCACTGACCACTACTACGACCAACAACTACTTCCACTGCACTTTAAATAGTACTTCAGATTGAGTATTTAAACATTTAGTTGAAGCTATAATTTCTGCCAGTGCCAACAAACAAGTCCATTAATGGACAAGACTGAGAAGTGATCACAAACCTGTTAAACTAATTTCTTGTAATTCTACCAATGATTTATGTTTTAAAACAATACAGCTTGTAAACACTTTTTGGACATTGGTACTGGTGCTCTTCTACTGGGGTTTATGGTGAGATCTACAAGATTCAAAATATCCCCAAAAGACTTTAAAGCATGATGTCTACTTTCTAAAATCAATGGTACAACTGAAACAGCAAAGCCAAACATGAATATATGTAACTGAAGGTGCAATGTTAGACTCGTGGTGTGCGCAATAAAGATTTAAACGCTTTTTCAGAGCAGGAAGAGGGACTGGTAAACATTGGTGAGTCGTGTCTTTTGTGTAGGACAGGCCTCTGGTGCCGTATGTACACCCAGCTCCCTTTGTGCCCCTATCTCTGTCCATTATCAGACAATGTGGGCAAACAGGGCGCAAGAATCCAACTACTTTTCAACAAAGTATTGTTTGGATTGAATTTAACGCAAGATTACGCGTCACAGTGCACCTTATGGCACAATGCCCAATCAATAATGTAATACTTGGACATATATTTGAAATTTAAGAGTTGATATTCTTTCGTGTAATGTGTTAGTTTATGGTAAATTGAGTGTGATTTGCATCGTGGACACACCCTTTGAACAGTCTTTCCCATCGCGACATTTCAGAATAAGGTCGCGTCACGGTATTAATAGCCTACGTGAGACAATTTATCATCTTTTCTAGTTTAATCGAAATCATACCACCATAAAATCTGAAATGGGAAAGCCAATACTATGAGAAACTACCCACCTAATGCGATAAAAGTACTAATTAAACAGACAATACGCAAGTTGTTTTGTGCGTAATTTAGTGCGCAATTCTTGCATTCCAACTCCAGAAACGTTAAAATCACGATTAAGTCAAATTTCATGTAAAAAAAAAATAAAAATGTTATTAAAACTGAAATAATCTATGTGAAATTGGAGTGTCCAACGCGCTGCACGGTTGTCTCCATAAATACTGTTTCGTGGGGCACGTACAGACGGCGCTGTGGAGAACTGCGGCTTAAAAAGGCCCTATTTACACGGGCTGCGTTACCTAACACGGTCTAAATCCTTCAAAGGGTTGAGTAGGTCCGCAAAACTGCGCCTCCAAAGTGTTTTAAAGTGCAAATAAAGATGGGTAAGGAAGTTGGCACAAAGAGTTGACCATTTCCGTGCGTCTTCTTTGCCTAAAATGTTGAACCTAAAAAGAATGAACTGATCAAAACTTGGTATTTTAATTGATTTTCAGTAAAATAAAGTGAGTTTGGTGTATTGTTGTTTGAGATGGATGCTGAGGTGGAGGATTTGCCAAACTGTCCCTGAATGGCATTATTGGCTGCATTTGTGTTGGCTGCTGGTTGGAGCAGTGGATCCCAGGCCAAAGCTTGAGCCGCAAACCGCCGCCATGTTGAAACCTGTCTAAAACACAACTTTGCAGCTCTAACATTGACCACTTCGAAAGACAGTGCGCCCCGTCCAGACCCTGGGACACGGGCAGCTTTGGAGGACACGTACCTGCGGCGGGCGGATTTTGCAGATGCCAGTTTTCTCCGCAATGGGTCGTATTTTGTTGATGTAGGCAAACGGATCGGAGAATTCCTCCCAACTGGGCTCAAACACAGGGCACTCCGGGGGTGGAATGAACTCACTCGGAGGCTGAGTCATTGTTGCATCTTTGTGTGACTCCTGATCAAAAATGAGTCGTATTCCCCCGCGCCAATGGACAGCTGTTTCGGTTTATTTTGATTCTTTAGTTCATGTCCACTCTCCACTCATTGAACTCATCGAGTTATCGAGTTGAGACAGGAGGCGGAGACATGCGTGTACCGTCTACTTCCGCAGCATAAAGTAGACCTCACAAAAAGGCCTGTGCTTCACAAAGAGCTTATTCTCTGGGAAAATGCAGGTCAATGCCTAATATAACCTAATATAACCTAATCTCTGCTGTTGTTAGTTTGAGATTTTGTTTGAATTATACAAGCAAAGACAATACGAATTTTCTTTCTTTAAATATTGCAATAGATTTGCCTTGAGCACCCAAAACAAAGAGTGAGAAGTGAACCTTGCAATAAAATAACTATTTACCCAATCAATGAAAATTATCTCTGTTTTGCTAGAGATTTAGATTGAATTATATTTATCTTAAACAAATCAAATTGCTTTCTTAAATATCTGTTTTGGATTAAATCTGAGTGGGAGCCAAACAAAGAATACTAAATTCAACTCTTGGAATAAATACAAGTTTTCCGTCTATACGATGTATAAAAAAATAACCAATAAACGATGAGAAATAAAGTTATTATAGTGAAGAAACCTAATAAGACAACTCAATAATAACTAAAAAAAAAAAAAAAAAAAAAAAAAGTTGACTTAATGTATTACATAACAATGCATAAGCGGAACCAAGAAGCTAATTGCAGATTAATGTATAAAACGTATACAAAGATAAAAACCAAAATAGCGCTAGTTTGTTTTGTTTTGACGGTGAGTGCACAACATCCAACAGTAAAACACGGAAAAGAAAGCCTAATATCGTTCATTGGTCCATCGGCTTTATTATCACAGTTTCGTTTCATTTCAACACCCCTTTGTCCCGCGGTGATTCAGATGTATGAGTGCGGACTGAAAAACAGCACCCGGTGTAACAAATCAAACGCACCCTTAAGATCCGTGCGCTCAAGCCGGGACTCAGTTTTTAAATGGTCAAGAGACGCGCTCTGATTGGTCCACAGCTATAAACATTACATTTCCATTGATTGATTCGGAGTTTGTAGTAGAAATACAACGCTAAAATAAAATTGCGGTTTATTTTAATTATACATGTAAGCAAGCTAGACCTTTACTCAATTAATTCTCTGAAATAGTTTTGAACAATGTGTACTTTCTGACTTTGTTTTTCAACTGCGTATTAGATGACGTCATAACATCCTCTGAACGTCCTGGGATGGGGGCAGGTACATTTACTAGTGTTAATCTACAGATTTAGGTGGGATTGGATAAAATAGCATACTAATATTCGCTTTAACAATCGTGGAACACCATTTTTGATATTTATAATTTAAAAAATACAAAATAGTTTACCAATTGCATAATACTGGTTTGGAAATGAAAAGATGATCCGTAATATGGCTGGTTAATAAGTGGTTAATAGTAAATTGTCTCATAACAAGGTTCTCTTATCTAATCTTAATAGTAATAATGTTAGTAGAAGTTGGGTCTGCAACCATTCATATTCAAATTGACTCACATTTGCATCTGTCAAGAGTGTGACAAATAACACCTACAAATGACATACTTAAGTCAGTGGTCAGTATTTCACTAAATGTGTCTGTTATCCCAAGTATGCCATTTATTTTGTGTGTTACAGAAGGGTCTTGTAAACTCCAATAACAAAAGCCAACATTTGTAACAATTAGAAAACAATGAGAATATTTAATCTATTCCTTCCCTGAATACATGATTTGGAAAATATTTTGTTGAGAGCACATATATTTTAAGGTGGAAACAACACTTGCAAATTTGCATTACCACCTTTTAAATTTTCAATGTAAAAATTATGTTAAAAATTTGTTAACATTTATACACAATTTCGGTCCAGTTGTCACACTTTTACGACCGCATCCTTGGTCTGAAATGTCATTATTCTATCGTTTGTTCTATTTAAGGTGCTATTTCTTTAAGAAATGTAGAGTTGTTGTATCTGAATATCTTCTGATAATAGTATTTCACCACTTTTTAAGCCTGTTCATTAACAAAGCTTCACAAATAAACACAGGGTTATAAGAGGCAGTGAGCTGTTTTATAACATACAAACATACAGTATATGTGGGATATGATTTCATTTCAATAGAGCACTGGTTTAATTAGGTTTGAACAAATTACTGATGAGCCTGGTTCGATGTCCCACAAAAAACTACTGTAACATTTTAGATAATTATGTCCTAGTTACTATGCGTCTTGAGGTGAGTTCACACTTGTCCTGGTTTATAGTAAAAGAAAAAATCAATTCTGTCAACTGGACAAAAAGTTTGAGTGAAGAGGTTTTGCTGCTCATCCAAGCCACTTCTTCAGGTCTGGTCAGATTGCTAGTGGACACTGCCTTATATTTATCTGAAGGGAGGAGCTAACTACATTGAAATGAAAACCCCACTGTTTGTGGTTTCAGTTTGTTGGTCTACTGAGCTACACTAACTGTGAACAGTGCCCGAGTCATATTTTGCTTCAGAGGATTTTCAGACAGGATGAAATTCCGGTCTATTTCAAACACTTAAGACAGAAATTGGTTCACTCAAAGGACAACAGCCTAAGCCACAAACAAAGCAATGTGGTCTACTCCATTCAGTGTCCATCCAGTATAACACTCACTGCAATGAAGACTGCAGCGAGCGTTATACTGGATAAACAAAATAGCCACTCCATAAAAGAATGTACCAACACCATCACAAGAATTCCTCAGGACCCCAGTCTTCAGTACATCTCCATCTCAAAGCCACTAACCACTCCTTTGAAGATAGTGAGGTACAGATCTTAGCCAAAGAAAAGGAATTATTTGAGAGGGGAGTTAAAGAGGCCATTTTTGTTATGAAAGACTCCATCCTCGGACCTAAATCTAAACAAGGAAAACAATCGTGCTAGCCAGAGTGATTATGCAAAATATAGATATATACAAATAGAAACTAAACTGTGCCTAACTGAACAATAGTTGTGTTAGTTTCAGTGTAGCTAGCTCCTCCCGTCAGATATAAGGCAATGTCCACCAGTAATCTGACCAGAACTGAAGGAGCAGCTGGGATGAGCAGCAAAACGTCTTCACTCCTACAACTTTTTGTCCAGCTGACAGAATTGAATTTTTCTTACTATAGATCAAACCTGGACAACTGAGGGACTGCACAGACATCTTGTCCTGGTTTAGCTCGACTGATAATCAGGAATGCGTGTTAGCATGCTAGTTGTTGTTAGCTTTACTGTCAAAACTCTGCTCACATCTCTGAAAGTTGTGAAAAACTCATTGCAGTGAATCATTTGGATGTTCAGAATGCAAAAACCAAGTTAAGAATAACTTTGGACCACTGAAAACTGTTTAAAATGAACTAGTTCTGTTTTTCAAGTCTTTCAGGAACAGGAATTAACAGGAATTCATTCAACTTTCATCCACTATTGAACTTTAAGAGCCTAATATTTGTAAATTATGTAAGGTTAGTGGTGTTTTTTAATATGATTTCTTACACAAGTGGAGTCAAGAGTTTTTGCATGAAAGAAGACAGAGCATCAAATTAGTCCACAAAAGATGCATAGTCAAACATATTTTAAAAAAGTAGTTCCTTGTTGTTTACAGTTATTCATGGTTGACCCGCTCCATTGCGATGTAGTAGCTCTTTTTGTCATCCAGACAGTGCCAGCCGATGGGTCCGATCTCACAGTCTGCACAGATCAGGTACTTGATGCGTCCGACGTCGTTTGTGAATCCCACGTTTTCAAAATCAAACATGTCGTGGACCAACCAGAAAGACGTGAGCGTGTCTCCGTCTGATCCGTCTGAGCCAAAAGTACCGGACTTTTTACGCATCGATGGAAGAAACAGCTGTGGGAAGGAGGAGAGAGTTTAGTTATAGTTTAGGTATTGCAATGTATCATCTTAATAATAAAACTAAGTAGTCTTTATAGATATTTTCTAGACAAGTAGGAGCAATAAATGTTTCAAAGCTTTCATTCATGGGGCAAGACCTCATACGGCAAGGTTGAGTATTCAAAATGGCATAAGACGTTTCATTCTGTGGGAGAAGAATCATGTGATATACTTTTTCTATTTAATTTACCACTGATGTGCTCCAAATATGGTTTGAATTACATTAGACCACAACACAATAATTGTATTAACCTGGGGCCGCCACTGAATAATCAACCTTCGGGTAAGAGATAATATGTAAGTATCCCTTTTGCAAGAAAACTAGAATTTGTCCATCAGCTTGGTGCAGTTTATGAGTTTAAACATTGTTCCAGCAGGCTGCAGTAAAATATCGGTATACAGGTAAGTACAAGTCGTAGTTAATCTCTTGAGTAAGATTTAATGGTATTGGCAGATAAAATAGCATTTGGCATCTCAGGGATATAGCAACAATAAACTGTTGTCAAGTGGTTTAGTTGTTGCTATAAACACAGTCTAACAGGTTTAATGCTGAATTTGATCGTCATTCGCTCACCTCTTTCTCTGCAAACACCGCCATCCCGGGACACAGCACTTTGGAGCCGCAGCGTTGACACAAAACGGCCTTTATGTTCTTCCCCTCCTCGGACACAAGCTCCGACCGCTCCGGGTTTTCTTTAGACAGCTCACTGGCATCCATTTTACTGAAAAACAAGCGCATATTAACAACAGAATTCAGTAATGACATGGAGAAAGTGGTATTACTGCTGATTGCTACTATCCTGCTTAGAGTATCTGACTGACTAGGCCTGTATTTTGTATCTAAATTATTATCAGTACAGACACCAAATGATAATGCCAACATAACACATTTTCTATAAAGCTAAGGATTGTAAATAATAGCTTTAAAGATAACGGTGGTTTAAAATACTGTAATCATAATATCTAGCCATCCCTACTTCAGCGTAATTGGCATGCAACAAAGCAAGGAAATACAAGGAAAAACACTAAAAAAACATAATTGAACATTAATTCAAAGATTACTTAAAACTGTACCTTAATAATAACCTTAGTGAACCGATGAAAAGGTTAAAAACAAAAGGTACATTAGGGAAAAAAAGCCGCTGCTGCAACAAGCGATGAGTGAGAATGCAACGCAAAATCCGCCCGGTCAGAAACAAGAGCACGTACCTTTCTTCAGTTCCGGGTTCTGTAGTTCTCGTGGTAGTGCCGCGAGAGGGCAGCATTATGCAATTTTGGATAAATAAGACTCGCGCGGTAATTAAAAGAGTATGAATAGTTTATTATAGAGAGTAGTGGTAATATAGTGGATGTATGTAGATTAAAATATGGAGCTAAAAGAAACGTGTAAAATAGAAGAGCAAAAACTGCACTAAAGCAAGTTGGAGGTAAAATTGTGCCAAAGATTCAAAAGATGATATATATTTACATCCATCTCAATATGGTATGGGTTGGTAACAGTCAGGTATAAAATATAAGTAATTCATTCAAATGCACTTTTTTTGCACTAGCCGACCATCTTTGTTCAACTGGAGTTTCTTATCTTGCCATAGTTTTCATCTAAAATGTTAATTTTGGGGCCTCACTGTTTTTAAATGTGCTATATAAATAAACCTTGAGCTTAATAATAACTGACAACAGAAATACATGTGGAAAAGATTTATTACAATATTTTCCAAGATTACCATTAATAAATATTTAGGTTTACATTTCAGAGAAATGTATGAATTATAACCTACATGGAACAGTACACAAAGAATACACATGTTTTAGTAATAAAACTCAAATCTAGAAAAAGGATTTATTTTATTTTTTTTAACAGCAGTTGATACAACCTAAGACTGGAGTTTAGGAAATGATTGAGTCGAAAGTTATGGAGAGAAAAAGAAGGATCTGAGGCTCGTCTAAGTGTCGGCCATTTTGTTAAAAACATTTCCATCGGCCTAAGGCACAGGAAGAATAAAAGTCCAGGTTTAAAAAGCGCAAGGTGCCTCGGATAATCACACCTGTGTCTACGTCTCTAGCACAAAACCGAATTTCCACAAAGCCACAAAGGGTCGGGTCAGAACTGTACATTGTGCAAAGCTTAGGCACTATTCTAGAAATTAATAATTTGACACGCAAAAATCAGTTAACCTGAAGTGAGCTGCTACTTTACATAGTATGTCTTACAGTATGGTAGTTCCTTTGCTGAAAGAATTTGTCAATTTGAGAATAAAGCAAATGAAACTTAACAACTTCAGCTTGCATTATAAAATTGCTTATTAGTACAAAGATTTTCTATGGACTTCTTCCATCAAATCTTTTCAAAGTATTCTCATTCGCATATTTATTTAATAGTATGATTGTGGAAGAAAATATGGACTAGAGATTGTGCCTTTTGTCCAGCAGTAACAGGATTTTGAAACAGTAGGGCGTGAAGACATCTAGTTATTTATTTGACCAATGACTTGAAGTTTTGGAAGTCATTCGATGGAGTGTTATGCTACTTTTTGACTTACATAAAAAAAAGAAAGAAAAAAAAATAGGAACAAAATAAAGAACAAAATCTAGAGGAACATAGGAGTGTTGGGTAGAGGAGGACATGGAGGTTCCAGCAGCATCGTGAGTGGATTTGAGTATTTGAGATTGTATGTTTTGTGTATGCTTGTTTGCCTATATGTAAAATAAGGGACATAAGACAAACATTTTAACCCACTGGCCACTGTGGCTCATATGTTTAAAAATGTACAGATCAATTAGGGCTTTACCAACATATAATTAAGGTGTGTTAAGGTAGGCTGTACTGGTTTAGTGTGTAATTTGAAATAAAATACACACTTAGGACTAGGGATGGTCCAATATGGAATAATCTAGCTGATAAGGATATTTTTCTTGCTACTGTGGCCAATAACCGATATTGATATGAACTTTTTTTTTTGAGGCTCACATTTTCAAGTTAAAAGTTAAGTTCAAGTCCACAAATTAACTTGTCACCTTTGCAAAAACAATAACATTCATCTGGGATATAAATACATTTGTTGCATAATTGTGTAAACAGACAGACATATTTTCTAATTACTGTTCCATTTCCATGTTTACTTTTTAGCCTGTCCTCAGTGCATCAGATTTGTCTTTTGAACACACTCTGAATGGTACATGGGCACAAAAAAACATCAGTGCCAAATTTCAGCAACACTTTTCATATTTGCCTGATATTGATATCTAGTGAAAACCCTCTGATATCACCGATACCGTTAATGGAACAGATCTTACTATATCACCCATCTCTACTTTGGGCTATAATCTATTAAGTGGGAGAAAAAAACTCAATCACTTATTTTGATTATTATTATTTTTAAATATGGCTTACATAGTAGACTATAAAGTAGAGGTCTGTTAAGATTTCAAGAGGCCAAAGTGGCTAGTGGGCCTGAATGTGTCAGTAGCCAAAATTAATATATACCAGCATTTGACTATTGTTAAAGGAGCATTATGTAACTTTTCAGGTGTAGGGTCCACCAGTCTTGTCTCCATGGAGATGTTATTGCGCTGCCTTGAGAATGTTCCACAGTATGGCATTACACTTACATTATCATTCTTCATGGAGACAAGCAGGTGATGTCAACAGGACAAGTATTTTTTGGCAATAAAACACCTTTAATTGAAAAGACTGATAAGTTTAATACCATAATATGTTACATTATCGGAAAAGAAATAACATCTCCATGGAGACAAGCAGGTGGCTGACCTTCCACCTGAAAAGTTCCACAGTGCACTTTAATGTCAGGCCCTGGTGTGTGTTGTAATGAAATGATTTGTGTGCATTGTGATGAGGTGAGGTCACAGTCGCTCAGAGTAAAGTATCGTCCGTGCAGCCGCCCTCAAGTCCGTAACGAAACTCCTGAAGGTTCGAGACGCCGTAGAAATGAATGAATGCCGCGGCAACGACCAGAACGTGGAAAATCTGATGAGAGTGAAACTGCAACAGAGAAAACAGAGAAACCGAAGAGTCATGAGTAGTAAAGCTAGGAATTATCAACAAACAGTATTCATGGATTTCAGTTTCCTGTTATATGCTGCCATTTTGAGGACTGTTGACCAGTCAAAAGATATATTTTGTTTTGAATTGTTAATTCTGATGGCTACAGTCCAAACAGAAAGACCCATACCCCCACCCACAAACCGAGCCCCATTGCACCAGAAGGCGTAAAAGGTGTTGTCATGATACAAAAAAATTCAAACTTGATTTCAATACGAAGGAAAATGTTTGACAATAGCATGTAATTTCAAACACAGAATATTGGTAATTTCTTTCATATGACCGTACGACCTAATGTTAAGTTGTAATATAAACAAATATCATCACTACTTGTTCAAATGAGTATCAATTTTCAATGCTATTTCAGTATCTGGGCATCTTTTTTATCCTAGTTTGGGTCAGCCTGAAATGTGGAGAGAGAACGGTGAAGATTCAGTAGATTCAACAGTCAAGCTGGGAGTTGAACCCACAACCATATATGCACAGCTATACTAACTACACCACCGGGCAGCACTCTATATTGTACATTCTATAAGCCTGTTCAGGAGGAGCAGAGCTGTACCCAGTACTTCAGTTAAACACAGAGTGTAAATATTACATGAAAACTCACCCAGATGTCACACTTTCCAGGGAAGAATCTCTCTGGGATCCTGGCTGCGTACAAACCGGCTCCAGTGATGTACATTGCCCCCATCAGGTAGAACCAGCCCATCTGCCCCACCGTGGTTGCTTTTACGAACCCCTCCTCGATGGTGAAGTGCATCGTGGGTACAATCCCACTAAGACCCAGGCCCATGAACACTCCTGGAGGACAGACAGGTGAATGTGAGAGTTAGTAGTTAGTTGAGGGAATTTAATTAAAATAGCAACAACAAAACACAAAACAGAAGTTATCCATATTATAATTTTACACAAGCTTAGGCGGTACAAGCTTTAGGATGGTCAGAGTAGCTTTTGAAAGAATATCTAATTGTGATCGTGATTAGATTAGCAATAGCCATGTCATCCAATATTCAGTTCACATTTGCCTCTAAAACGTCATATTGAAACTGTTTTGACCTGATTCATGGTTAGCAAATATGCAAGTACAGGCCAATCCACATGAAAAATAAAAACTAGCAAGTACAAAGACTTCTCTCTCAGCAAAAATAAACGTTGGTGATATAACTTATTCATGTGCAGCTGTTTATTTTATTTATCTGTGTTTATACAAGGAGAGTCCCATGAGAGTACTGGTCTCTTTCATGAGCGCCCTGTTAAAATACAAACAAAAACAAACAAAACAAGTAAGTACATAGGTCCATTTAAAACATTAAAAACAGGAGCAGGTGTCAGTATAAATGTTTATCACCAGATTATTGAAGTCTATTAGTGGCACCAATCTATCCAGTTTTGAATGTACATAATATAAATAAATTCCATTTTTCAGAAGCAAAATAACCAAAAGCTTTTTTCCCCATTTCAGTTTTGGTGCAGCCAGTTTTTAGATGTAGACAATCATGAGATCTTGTATTAAAAGTTCCTGTATCATTTGTTACATCAAGCAAGTGAGATATTCAAGAAGTCTATGAAGTAGTCCTTTATAAATACATTTTATACAGTGTTGTTCTCTTTTGACACATGTGATGCCCAACCTGCTTTTTCATATGGTTTACAATGATGGATTTTAAATTCATTACTTGTTATGAAACGAAGGGCTGAGTGAAAGAGTGAATTCAAAGTAGAGGCTGAAAGACTTTGAGCTCATCCCTCAAAGAAAATACTGAAATGATTGAACATGCTTGGATTTACTATTTTGATGTTGTGATATAGCCTTTAAGAACTGTGATATACATATTATTGCATCCATCCTCTTCTCCTTGACATTTCATTTAGCTCCTCCGATGGGAGGAGCTAAATGAATGGCATTCCCAGGCCAGCCGAAAGACTTAGTCTCGCCAGTGTGTCCTGGGTATCCCCCAGGGCCTCCTCCCGGTGAGATATGTCCGGTATATTATTGCAATATGTTAAAATTGTTTTAACAAAAAAACAGAATTAAATCAAGGCCAATTTTACACTTAAAAGGAAATAATTAATAAAAACAGCATTTTTGCCAGATGGAGAGCCCTGGTGTTACTGTGATATATTGAGTGTGTTGTGATTTAGATTACTGCATCAAGCAGCTCTGATAAACCCAGTGAACCTTGGTCATTGTGTTTCTTTGTACCTGCTCTGGTGGGCCGGTGCCTGGGCGTGGAGAAGCGATCCCACTGCGCCACAACAATGGCCGCGATGCCGAGGACACAGACGACGGAGAGGTAGATGAGGCGCGGCTGAGGAGAGCAGTAAAACGAGTAGTACAGCCATGGGACGAAGGAGCCCATGATCAGGAGAGCGATGCCCGAGTAGTCCAGTCTGCAACAGGAGGGAGGAGTAGAGAGCAGTTATACTGCAGAATACATATCTGTGTGTTTACTCAGTCGCACAGGTCTTATCCATAGTAAAGCCAAAAGTAAAATCTGTCAACTGTCAAAAGTTGTAAGAGTGAAAATGTTTCGTTGCTCATCCAAGATGCTTCTTCAGTTCTGGGCAGATTACTGGTGGGCACTGCTTTTTATCCATCTGATATCTAGCTCTAACTTCTCAACAACCAATACTAAAGAAAAGAGCTTACAAGAAAGAAGGTTGGTAACATTTTCTCCAAAATACAGCGAAATACAGAAATTCCTTCTCAAATACTTAAAGCCATTTACAATTTCGTGTGTTCTTCATTCACTCTTTATACTCTGTGGTAAGATACTTTTGTAGCAACAGCTGCCCTGGGGTAGACTGGTGGAAGTGTGGCTGCCAATCTGCACCATCACTCATATACGCACATGTATGAATGTGATGTTAAGTGGCTGAAGTGTCTTGCCCAAAGATACAATAAAAGTATGCACTGGTCTGAACTGGGATAAAACTGCCAAATATTATAGGCAAATATAACAGGAGAACTAAAGACAACAAGGAAGCTTAGCTCAGGAACCTTTGCTTTTGAATATAGGAAAATTAAGTCTTTCACTTGAAGAAACAGGTGAACTAAACATATACAACTTAAACAATCATTTCATCACTTATATACTGTAAATCAATGTAAGATCATTAAAGAGGAGGCAAAATGTGAATCACAGGCAAAAGGTTTCAATTTGTTTGATGGCCACATAAACCATTTTCAGCAATAATCAAAATGCCTAAAATGCATGAAAAGTACCTGATACACACACATAATTGGCATTCTTTAAGCTAAATTTTAAAATAAAATTTGTAAACTGACAAAAGTAAAAGTAAATATAAACCAGTTATTTTAATCAATTATCTGTGTTATAGATCGCAACTTGGGAGCCTGAACACAATGTCTAGCTAGCAGATATGGAAAGAAAAGGCCAGACTTAGTATCAGTGTTAAACTTGCGAGTTTATATTTCCTTACTTGGAGAAAGTGCGTGAGACCTTCTCCGAGTGGCAGTAGACGGTGTGGAACAGCCAGGAGAAGCTGAGGCAGAGCACGGCCCCCAGAAAGAACATCCCAAAGACCACCTTCTCCTGCAGAGGGGCCATGAAGTACATGTTGGGCCTCAGCATGGTAAGAGTGCCCAGACAGAGGAACAGGATCAGACCTGAGGAGACAGATCATACAGAATACTTGTTGTACCATTATCACAACTATGGTATGCAATGTTTTCTAATAGAGATAGAGATAGAGGTTTTCCATAGCTGAAGCTGGTACTAATATTTTATAATCCAGAGAAGGTAAGGTTTTTGTCACACAGCACTTAATGCGAGGAAAACCTCACCAGAGGACACTTCTATGTTTACAAAAGGTACATCTGTGTGTGTCGGTCCGAATGCTAATGCTAACTTTAGAGCCTAATAAATATTTTAAAAACCCCATTGACTGAATTAATCTACAGCTAAAAATAATTGAGTAGTTTTTAGCACAAATGTAATTTTCTTGTTATGCTACATTTAATGTTTTCATAGAAGTTAGCGTTAGTATTGAGACACAAAGACGCACCTACATAAGTGTCCTCCAGTAAAGTTTTCTCCTCATTTGTAAGAATTTGTTTGTTTTTTTTAAATGTCGGGTGCCATTGTGCACAGAGCCATTTACTATTTTATTATGCAGTGATGTACATTGTATAAAAGGGAAAATTCTATCAATAGAAATTATTTTTAGATGCTCACATCCCTGTTTTACTACTAACCTATAATGGAGTAATGTAAACACAATTTGTGCAGTGCCCTGTCTGCACTAAAGTATTATATATAAACTTTTATGTGATCCCTTTAAGCGAGTGGTGAGCTCCTAAGCTGGAGACTTTATTTTTCTCATATATTTGAATTTGTCTAACCCCAGTACAGCTCGAGCACAAATTTCTTGAATAAGCAGCTCTTGAGGTCAAAATAAGTTTGCTGTGAACTGTGCATCTAATTATAAAGCATTTTTTGATGATCAGGAAGTAAGCTGTTAGCAAAAGTTGTACAAAGGGCAGAAGTGAAGTGAAGAATAATTTTGGACCACTGCAAACTGTCTAAAATGAACTAGTTCTGTTTTTAACACTTTTAAGACAGTAAAAATCAGGTACAATATAATTTTATACAATATAAGACATAACTGGTACACTAAAAATAGCAAAAATCAGCCCAACACATATGTCCATCTTTGCACCTATCTTTGATCTATCTAGTGTAGTGTATCATGTTAGTTCTGTAATACCCAACAGATGAGTCCATATGTTCCCGGTCTCAGTGTGGATCCTGAAGATGCTCCCAAAGCAGGCTCTAAAGGAGGGCATGGGGGGCCTGTGTCCATGCAGCAGGTAATCGTTGTCCTTCAGCCACTCGGGGAGGACGTGGAAAGGGATGACCCGCCAGCGCCCCTCCCAAACCTGGATGAAAACATGATGGGATTTAGCACTACTTCTACACTCAAGTGTTTGTTTTTTGTTTTTTTTTCAGTTTTCCTTATTGAGTACATTGTACTTTGCAATGAAATATCCAAAGGTTTAATCCACAAATGTTGAACCTGGTCATTTCTGTTAGAGACTGGACCTATTAACTTCTTATATAAACAACAAAAATCAGCATTTTAACAATATCCATTTTAGTGAGCCCCGATCTGTATTAGATAATATTGGCCAATAGATTGCTTTCACATTGCAGAACCTCTATAGGTTAAACTGAGCTGGAGACAGGCCAGAATTCTATGGTGGACTTTGCTGTTTAACTGTCAGATTACAGATGTGTTGACCTGGTTTATGGTTAATATCTCCGTAATTACTCGGTCTATCTGCATGAAACAAAAACTGGCACAAAGTTCAACGTCTTCGTCAGCACAAATACACAAAAGACAAAGTATGTTTTCACAGTAGCTTCAGGAAGTGAAGCAATTATTCAACCCTAAGGATGTGATTGTTATCAGTTGAAAGAATTAAAGAGGACCCATTATGCCCATGTTATTATTATTATTATGTCTGTTCCATAGTTATAATCTATGACACCCTTGGATCACTGTGTATAATTTGGACATTTTAAATCGCAATATTCATCTAAAACAACTTAATAACAGAAACAAGTCTGCTGACTGCCCGAACTGCGGCGCCCAATAGGAGCTGACATCGCCCTAAACGTCATCACAACAAAGAGCCTTATCGCCCCCCCAGGGATAGCAGACAGATCACGCTAGCGAGTAGCAGATTTTTATTTTTTTTTCATTTGTATCAAAATGACTACATGACGCTACCGAATCCTACGCATATCAGTGATTAAGAAAATAAAATTGGGATTTTGCAGAAGTAAGTACAGAGCAGTGGGCGTGTAATGGTCTCTAAAAGCTCTGAAAGGTCACCCATTATTTTTACATAATAGGTAATGCTTTAATGCCATAAGATTAACACAGCAGGTTTTTCTAGATCCAATCCCAAACTAATAAGGTTTTAACATTTGTAGATCATAAGGTTAAAAGTGTCTTTCAAAATAGCAGAGTTGTAAAAATATAGAATCAGACTAAATATGCAACCTCCTTCCTGTACATGTGTTGTTAACCCTATGCACTGACTGAGTTTTGAGTTTCAGCTCGTATGACAAACTACTGCAATATTTATGCTTCCCCAACACACGGGAATATGCAACAAAACCTGAGGGGCAGGAAAAAGTCAAGATTTTTTCTAACCAATTAGAGAAATATAAACTTAGGACTTGTTACATTACAGTTTTTTCGAGATTCTGCTGAAACTATGGCAGAAATCCAAGTTTGAATCCTTTTACTTAATACACTTTTGAAATAAAAACAAAATGCCTTACCCGTATTAAATATTTAAGAAGTGCTCTTTTGAATGGCCTAGTTACCTTTTTATTATAATTAAAGGTTCTATATTACACAACATTAACTCATTAGCTTTTAGTCATATTATAATGTTATAACACAACTCCAGGTATGTTTTTGATGAGGTGTTTCATTCATACATGTCTGAGTAACCCTTTATTATTAGTCTGTCTCCAAACCTCCAAATGCCTTGTTCCAACTTATGATATTCTGAAGTGGTAGTTTTCACATTAACAGCTACGTTTTACATTTTATTCAGTAGAGATTGGCAATTCCAGGGTTGAAATGATCCCAACGGTTCTAGTGAAGGTGTATGGAGTTTAAAAACACAATGGAGCACTTCCTGTATTGTCACATGACATCACAAGGTGGAACAGAGTTTTCCATTTGAGAGAAGAACTTAGTCTAAACATGCAGGGTTTGTGTGTTAAACATGTGTGAATGAAACAAAACACAACTCATGGTATATTTGTGATGAGGAAACAACATAACAGATAAGAAAACTGTAATATGGGTCCTTTAAAAACACTGTATAAAATATATTTATATGGGATGACTTCATATTCATCCTGAATACCTTGCTAAATACCACTTGCTTTTTGTAGTTTGATACGGTTTGAAACAATTCTTGATTGTTCACATCTAAAAACTGGCCAAACGACAATTGAAAAAAAGTGTGTTTTTTTTTTATTATTTTGCTTCCCAAAAATGTAATACATTTCAAGGACATGCAAAACTGGATAGATTGGTGCCACTAATGGACTTTAATAATCTGGTGATAAAAATTTATAATCACATCTGCTCCCGTTTTTAATGTTTTAAATGGACTTATGCAGATAATCGTTTTGTTTGTTCTTGTTTGTATTGTTCTGTATTTTAACAGGGCGTACATGAAAAAGAGTAGTACTCTCATTGGGCTCTCCCTGTATACATAAAGATAAATTAAATGGAAATGAAATTATACATAGTATTAGCCAAAGTCAAAAGAACTAATGTATATTCATTTATAAACCAATTAATTCTTCAGTAGGCCTGAAACAATATTATGAAACTCAAGTGAGTTTATGCATTAGTTCAACAGTTCATATTTAAATCTTCTAAAGTGTTAATGCAATAGAGCCCATTTAAAATGTGGACTGAACTTGATTTTAAAACATAAATCACAAATCTAATCCCACACCAGTGCATCATCCTCAGCATTTAACTTGTTTGACCACCGGGTTGAAAAACAAGTTTGCACAGAAAACAGTTGAACCTACAGAGCATGTCTTAACAGGTCTGCGACTGCATACCAAGTTTCAAGATGGTCACCATTTTCCACGCTTGTTTTTATGTAAATGTACTTTAAAAATGTACTTCAGGGAAATATTGTAGCCGTTATTACAAATGAGTGACATTAATGATTTCAAATGCAAGCAAATCACATTGTCAACAGTAATCGTAGATATCAAACTGGGAGAGATAAGATTTATTACTACTTATCTGGCAGTCAGTAGTCATTTAAAAGTCCATTCATCTCAGCTACTGAAGGAAATACACTGTTATATATATTCAAGCAATGGGACCCATTAAAAACCTCTTAATTGCTGGGTTTCAGATGACATCACATCATTCTATAGACCAATAATCTCTAATACAGATGGGTGGGGTAGCTATAATTAATATGGTTAAAATGCAGATTTGTGTTGTAATGCGGTAAGTTTTGGGGTCTTGTCAAAATAGAAATGATCAGGTTCAACATTTATAGATATTTCATTGGAAAGTACAATGTAATCAATAGATAAATCTGGCTCTTGCCCCCCATGTGGGAGTATGACACCATCACAACCTAGAATCTGAAAACCACCAACAGAACACATCACTAACCTTATTAAGATCAAATATTAAAAGGTTCTATACTAAAAAAAAAAAAAAAAAAGACTCTTATGAGCTTTAAGCCATGTCAAAATGTTGTTACCTCATCGAAAACATACCCGAAGTTGTGTTTTGTTTCATTCACACATGTTTGAGTAACACTTTATTATTAGTCTGTAACATCTCCAAAGCTCAAAATGCTCTGTTCCACATTGTGATGTCATGAAGCAGTAGTTTTCAGGTTAACAGCTACATTTTGTTCAGTAGAGATGGGCAATTCCAGGTCTGAAATTATACAAATGCGTGTTCTCTGTTTGAGAGAAGAACTCATTGCCTAAATATGCACTGTTTGTGTGTTAAACATGTGTGAATGGAACAAAACATAACTCCAGGTCTGTTTTTGATGAGAAAACATAGCACAGATCAGACAAGAGTGCAATATGTGCCCTTTACAATTCTTTATTTAATTCTAGTCTTAAAAGGCACTACATGCACTTAAAACCCTTTATTTATAACAAGAATATGGGAAAAATAAAGAAGGTTAAATAATGCAAATGTCCATCTATTTATTTTTGTGCTAAAACAGTTACGTGGTTTCAACAATTTGTGAAATTTGCTGTTAAAGGTCTATCTTTTAATCTAGATCAGTTTTTTTCTAAAACTGCAATGTGGGCTCCTGCAGGTGGTCTGCAATGTCCCATACAGTTTTATTTAGACGTCAATTTATTCATATTTTAGCCCTCCTTTGGGTAATTCCTTGTTTAGAACCACTGTAGTCATGTTGTAGTTCTATTAAATATTGATATATTCTTTAGATATCGATTAATCTTGGTTCAGGCCTGGAATGGTCCTTTTTTAGATCTGGTTTAGATCTCTGATGATACTCGGAAAGCCAAATGTTTTCTTTGGTGGTACTTGGTGTGAAAAGTTTAAGAACCCCTGAGCTAGTACAAGACATTTTTATTTTGTTGGTGACTCAGTATATTTTGACCTATACATTGACTAACTAGCATAGTATAAAACAAACTTACTAAACACCAAAGCACTAAAGTCGTATTCTCTTCAATAAAATGATTAATCCAGCCCCCCCAGTCACAAACAGCGGTGGTCTCACCTTGTGAACAAACTCCTCCATCTTCTCCATGGCATGATGAGCCTGAACAGGCAATGTCAGCACCTCCCCAACTTCATCATCATCATCCTTGTCCCCCAGAATGGCCGCTCCCTTCAAACAAACCAGTGTAAAAAACGGGCACTGACACTGCTATCAAGTGCAAGCCGGACAATTCAAAGGTTCTATCCAATGGTGGAAGCAGTTTACATAACACGTTTGGCTGGATATTAACTTCATAAAATCCCAATATGCCTAGGGCTGAATATTATTTAAACAGTACCTCTAGAAAGTCAAAGTACAACAACAAAAAAGGTTGAGAATTAAAACTAGAAATGGGAGATAAAAGGATCATTGCTTTTGATCCCTGGTGGGCCCTGGGAGACCACTGTAAAATGTATGTAAAAGTTTTGTAAAACACAAAGGACTGCTCATATCAATCCAACAGTATAGCAATATCGACACTATATTAGTGTCAAAACAATTGAAGATCAGATAACACTGATACTAAAACTAGTATCAAAACTAGATACTCATTTGAAGTATTTATATAAAATAAATACATAAAGAGGACAAAATTGGACCTTTTCTGAACAGTTTTAGAATGAGCTTGACCTTTATCAGAAGTAATATATGAACACATGATAAAATAAAGTAAGCAGTATTATTTTGTATTGAAAATGTCAGTCTATTATCTAAAATTAAAAAGCAGCATTTTTTATCGTTGTGGTATCAAAATCAGCATCCAGTATGAAACCTATTACTTGAAGTTTGACATTGCAATATTGTGACACCACTATAGAGTATGCAAATACATTAAGGATGCTAAGTCATGTAGTCGATTCATCAGTTGGTCGTGTCATCTTAGTAGTAGTACTAATTATTTATTTAGGATTTTAATGATTTATATGGGACAACAGCAGCAACATCAAGGGATGTAGTGATTTACCTGAAAAACTGGAAGTGAATCCTGAGTTTAATCTGCCTTTTTTCATATAAAGATTCACAGTTTTGGTCATTTTTTGTATAAATAGTCGACTTTGCATAAACTCCTGTAGTTGTAGTTTTATGAGTGTAATTTTGGTCAGATATATGATCAGATCAAAGATGTATTTAATAGCTTTGACAGGTTTTGCCACATTCCCTTTTTAGCCAGACATGTCTTGACCAGTACACAAACAAATATATTAAAATTCCAGTATCCTGTACCTCTGTGGCCCCTCCCTTAGCCCCACCCTCCTCCAGCAGCGGCCCCAGCTCCATCAGCTGGTCCCGGTCCTCACAGATCTGACAGTCTGCATCACTCGCAGACCCGTTACGCCCGGACATAAGTAGACTGTCTGCGGCCACTCAGAGTCTGTGCTGCAGACCAGGGAAGTGCACTCCTGAGGAAACAACAACAATAGATTCACATAGTGTCAAATGGGAGGAATCTGGGCTGGGAATGAACACTGGCTTTTTTTTTTTTTTTTTTAAATCATGGATAATGAGGCCTGTCATATTAATTACAATATCGGCTTATCGTTCAATATATGAAAGCTGGAACAATATGTTTTGGGGCTCAGTAATTATGTACAATTTCTTTGCCATAGTGGGGAGATTTTTGCCACTTTTATATCATTTGTGCTGTAAGAAGGATAAAAAACTGACACTTTTGATGGTTTACAAGGCTGATGTGGTCAAGGAGCTGAGCCAAAAGACAAACTTCACTACTGGTCACTCTACTTCCTACTGCCACCTATTACTAACATCAAATTGAAATCCATTATAGATAGGGTGAGGAGCTCAGAGTAGAGCCACTGCTCCTCCACAAGAAATGGAGCAAGCCGAGATGACCTGAAATGCATAAAGTTCAGAAATAAAGGACTTGAATGATAAACCACCCCAGGCAACCTTTTGAAATACATAAAAAAGAAAACAGATAACCACATCAATACAATAACCATATTAAAAAATGACCAAGCGAACAACGTAAATAAACATGTTTTGCCAAATAAAATGGTCAAATAAAAATGCAAAACGAATGTAAAGACACAAAAAAACATTTGTCACGCCTGTCTGAACGCCCACACTTGTCAGAAGAGCCCAATTAAAAGTCAAAGTATGACTCATAAAGACAGATGTAAACAATAAACGATTACCTTTACGCCCATTATAGACACGTAATGTCACAATTATACAGGCACGGACAAAAATGTTTGACAAAAACGAGTCAGTTAAAATCCTATTTGTAATTTTGCTTTTTACAGACCGTATGAAAATGGTTAACAAACGGTTTGGTCTGGTTTCTCTCAGAGCGGTCAAACCAGTGATGACACGTACTACTTTCACCAAAAACACCACAAATACCACAAAACCGGAAACAGGTAATCACAACATTTTTACTCAGATCTGTCGTCTTGTCATAAATCTATCCTAAACACGACAATGAAAACACACAGCTTGACATTAAACTCGTAACAGAACGCTTATGTATCTACTGCTAGCGCTGGCGAGCTAACACTCAGCTACCAAATCTGCGACAATATTTTTTAATCATCTTTGGGGTATTTTTATGAGAAAAGTGAGGGAAAAACACGGCATCACATACCTTATGAGAGAGAGCAGCCTGACACCTGCGTGTATGAGAGAGACGGGGTTGAATTACCTGACAAAAGGTACGCTCTGGACTCGGAAGGTAAATTATTTAACGATTAGAAACACTAGCTACACCGGAAATAGACATGACTTCCGTAAAAGGGCTTTGGTGTTAAAGTAAAAGCATACAAGTGTCACATTTCAAAATAAAACACAATAGACTATAAAACTACAATAATTTAAACGAGTTAATGAATTATTCATTATAAACAAATAAAGCAAGATTGAGCGACCTGAAAGTTATATACAATCTGCAATGATTTAATGAAAACACTGATGTGAAGCTTCCATAAATGCACATATAATTAAAGGAGAGTCTGCGTCCTGCCTATCTCATATAGAGACTGGAATGTTCCACAATATGGCATTAATAACTATCGTGTTCAATTACAGTGTGTTTATTGTTGAACAAATACAATTAAAAACATGCATGCTTCTTACTGTAAGGCATCAGCAAGTTGACTCTCCACAGATCTAGCCCATAACTGATGTCTGATAGTCCTGATGGCGTCTCTTGATTGCCTTTAATTCCATGAAACTTAAGAACATCTCTATGGTGGTAAGCAGGTGACAGGTGCTCCACCAGATAAGTTACCTAGTGCACCTTTAATCAAAGATCTTATGCTTAAAACTGAAATAGACACATTTAAGCTGTAATCTGGACAATTTGTATGACTAAATCTGCATTGTTTATATGGATTTCAGATGAGACATAACAGAATAATCATTATCACAAATGTATTACTGCATAGAACAAGTTTGGTACAACGAATGGGACAATAAGTGCAAAATGCAAGCAAATAATTCCTTCATGAATTTGAAGGATTTTGTGAGGACCTTTTCCATTCAAAAGATATATTTTTATTTGAATTGCATTATTACAGGGGACCGTTGCAATATCAAATGCTTAAAACCAGGAAGAAACCCTTTGTCTGAAACCCATGAATAGGTCACAATAACAAATTTTGAAGCAGGATATATTGTTGCAGAGACATATTACAATAAAAGATAACACTGAAATTACTTTACGCCACTGAGGCAATAACAATAATGGAAGAGAATCCTAGTAAACCAACTTTAAATAGACAATCTCATTAAAATGTCTTGAGCTGCAACAAATAGATAACAGAATAAAGCAGTAATTAGCCACAAAAGCGATTTTTCAACCCTCCACATCTCAAATCTTGGTGTATTATAACAAACGTAACTCAAATCTCCTCACTTTACAAAGAAACTGTACACATGATACATTTTGAGCCCCAAAATATATTGTTCCAGCTTTCCTATACTGAACAATAAGTCAATATAGTGATTATCATGACAGATCTCCCCATGAATTCTCAGTTAAGTGAACAGTAAGATACCTACATTTGAAACACCGACTTTCTAATCTCATCTTAAAAAACAAAAAATGACAATAATACTCACACATTTATGCAAACATATACTTTATTTTCTTCCACAGGAGTCACCTTAAAACGTGAGTAAACAAACAGAACAACTACCAAAATGATAAATACAAAAATAAACAGTAAAAATGCACAGACGGTGACAGGCTTGTGGAATAAACGATTTTTCATACATATTTTGTTTAAATTCAACCTTGGCTTCCACAGATTTCCACAATAAATAGGCACAATAAGTAGTGGCTAAATCTCATTATAAGGAGGTACCATCAAATGCAATACATGACCAAAAATAATGGCAGTGATTACAAAACAATTTATACATTTTTATCACAGGAAAATCATAGTAATTTGGCCCAAAACATGTTAGTGGTTGTCTAGTGTTAATGCATCAGTGCACAAAACAATTTTAACAATTTACTTATCAATGACAGTAAGGTAATAACACTTGTATTAGCTGCCAAGCATTTTAACATTGCCTTTCTGCTACTTTTAGGATAATTTGGTTTGGTTAAGTTATCTCTATTTGAATTAAATGATTAGACCAATATATGTTTCAAGTTAATTCAGTTTAGTACATAATGATATGAGATTCAAGCAGGTAGTTTCTAGTGGTTCAGAGTCATCTAAAAAGATTATAACAAATATTTTACACATTTATGTCCTTCATTCAACAAACATAATCAGAAAATGCAGTGAATATGTTTTGGCTAATTAAACCTGTCAATTGTATCACATTTGAGTTAATTTGCTTTTTCTTTAAAATATAAGATGCTGTAACAGTTGTTGGCAGTTGTAAAATGTTGTCCTTGGAACCGGTTTGTGCAGATTACTTAAATATTAAAGGAGCACTATGTAACTTCTCAAGTCAAGGGTCCGTCAGCTGCTTGTCTCAGTGAATACGTCATTGCTTTGCCTAAATGTTCCACAGTATGGTATTAAACAGGCCGAATTATGTGTCAGATCTGTGGAGAGGCGAGTCCACTCACAGTAAGAATGCACATTTTTGAGGTTAAACAGTATTCGGATAAACTGAAGAAGGATAAGTCAAACTCTATCCAAGGCACTAGTAGTATCCTTGATGTTAAGCGCTTTGAATGCTTCGAAGGGGGGAAAGCGCTATATAAAAACCTGAACATTTACATTTAACATGTACCGGTATCATGGAACATTCTAGGTAAAGCAAATATTTCCATGGAAACAAGCACCAGAACAGTTAATTAGTACACCTTTACATTTTTTCAACTTTTACATGAGGCCTGTGACAAAATAATACATTGAAATAGTTTCTTTAGTGAGGCTGCAATTATGTATGGATTATCAAATCTTGAATTACCTGCATCTCATACCAAGTCTAATCATGAGGTACCCTGTGCTTCCCAACCCTATTCCCCCAGTGATTTGCATGTATTCAAAAACACGTCAAACTGATTGTTCTACACATAATAACCCTGTTTTTTTCATAAACATAATTATATCTGGATTTCATGATTTAGACAGAAGATATGGACAAAAAACAGCAACATTATGGTCTGGTCAACTGAACCTTTGGTAAACTTCAACAGTGGTAGTGTTGTTAATGTTGAAATTTTAAAGTACAAAATGTCCAAACAACACGTGAGGAGGAGGCAGCCCAAGTGATTAAATGTGTAACAAAGGAGCTTTTAGAGTTTTCTTAATTTTAAACTTGACTAATGTAGTGAGTGCCATCATCAACCATCCAGTGTCCAGAAGTGTCGTCTAAAGGTCTCTGAGGTCTTCTTGGAATTACCTGTTACAACATACAAACGAACTATTAGTGGACCAAATCGGATTTAAGTGAAAGAAAGAAAAGAGGGTTGAGTGCACATTTTAAAAACAATTAATATTGGAGAGAAGAAATATAAACTGCTAACCTAATACAAGAACCACATGGAATTTAATTTTAATGGACATGTTTGCGCAGGTCAAAGCCACAGGGTTAGGAGTTTTATTACACAAGAAATTCAATAGCTTCATAGCACAGAAGCACGCTAGCTAGTTCACTGTGTCCCCAAGCTAACAGTAACTTTTATTAAAATTGGAAAACATAAAATAAACATTCTATTAAAATTTTAATGAATTTGTAGTGTTACTTTAAAATGTATTATGCCTCAAAATTTGCATTAGTGTTAGCACAAACACGAACATGTCTAAGTGGACTCTGGTGTAGTATTCTTTTTATTTGTGTAGTTTTTAACATGCTGTCAGTGACATCCACCTGCAGCTCCCTGTCCACTGCCTCATCTTTAAATATTTATTCATTTTAGTGCGACTCTGCAAAAAAATCCTCAGAGATAAAATTGGACAGGAAATAGTGATGCTAAGGTTGAGGTTGCCAGGCGCTGTTCTGTACAGAGCCTATTAAATTCATTTCAAGTTTATTCATATAGCACATTTAAGACAACTTCAGCTGACCAAAGCGCTTCACATAAAAGTAAAACAAAAACAAATATACAGATAACACAATTCATAGGAAAAGAACAATAAAACACCAAGATATCCTGTCTAGCTAGTATGCCAGGAAGAAGAGTTGGGTTTTCAGGCTAATCTTAAACACCTTTAAAGACTAAGAGGATCTGACAGGCAGAGGGAGGCTTAAGAACATGCTGTTGTTGTTGTTTGGGAAAATTAGCTTAAATATTACCAACATAATAATAATAATAACAATAACAATAACAATAACAATAACAATAATAATAATTATTATTATTATTATTATTATTATTATTATTATTATTATTATTATCCCCACAAGTCCCACTTTTATTTAAATTTCAAGTGGTCATCTTACCTGCTCTTGATACTTGGGCGTCGGGTACAAGTTTGCCTCTCTTGCCATCGGTGAGGGGGTGTTTTTGAACCGTACTGCCCCCTGTCTGTCGAGCGAGCGAGACCTGGGCGTTTTAAGCTGACTGCTACGTCTATGCCATGACTTCAGCTGCTCGTTCACCACTTGCTTAGGCAAAACTCCCGCCCTGTAATTTGGACTATGATGTTGATCCCAAATTGGTTGCGGTGGGACCAGTCTAATCTCTGGAGTCCTCTGTACTCTTTGGTATTGCTGTACTGGCGCTTCCTTGTACCAATATTCATATCTATTTGAAGGTGGAGCTTGAGCGTAATAGCTTCTCCCCATGTCCATTTCAGCTGGATAGACCATGTCTTCATAATAAGCTTTGGGGGAGGATTGTGGTTTTGGACTGTGATAGTAGCTAGCATGGGGGAAGATTTGGGGTTGGCAGCTTCCATTGGAGTAGATGTTAGAGTGGTATTGTTTGGGTAAATCGCAAGGGGATTCATGACAAGGCGAGCTGTTGTAAGAGGAGTAGGAGTGGTCTGAGTTGCTGTCCTCGGATCCAGCGTGGTTACAGTTGCTTTGGGATATTTTCATTAAAGAGGGAGAAGGAGCCGGAGAAGGTTCGTTATAAGTGATCGAATATTCAGTGAGGCGTCTGCGAGCACTTCTGGTTCTTCCACGCTCTTTCTCGTGGTTGTAGTGAGATTCAGGGCCGGATAACCTGTGCAAAGGACAAAGGAATCATTAAAATTGATATATTTGTGATGGATTTGATATAACTTATTGCAACACAATTATGCAGTGGTTAAGACCAGGGCTGCCAGATTTTCAGAGAGCAACAAGTGACCAAGCCCTTAAAAAACAATAACAACAACAACAACAAAAATAGGTAAAAATAAAAAAGGTTTACAATGTATGCCACCATTGAACCAAGAGCTAATGAGATCATATTCACAGGATCATATTTTTAGAGGCATATTTACTGTCACAAACTGCTTTAAAACTCTTAAAACTCTTTAAAACAGTCTTTACTGAGTCTATTCTTGTCCTGAAAAAGGTTAAAATTTTAATCTTTTCAAGTGAAAGAACTGCTCAGGGAAAAACCCGCAACCCGCAACTGCCAAAATTTGCAAGCGACTTTCCAAAAAAAGACATCCAATGTTACTATAAAGAAGCAGACTTGGCAACTCTAGTTAAAAGACTTTTTGCCTCCCAGTTAGATTGCCTGGTCAGCCATTACCACACTTACAATTTGCAAATGTCTAAGGTCTGGAACTGTGTCCTGGCTTGTCTTGGTGGATTAATAATAACACATAACACTTGTGCTTTCTTTGGGTGTCTTTTCAAGATACCCAAAGATGCTTTACATAAGGAGACAAACATAAAAAACAATCAGAGAAACACATGGTCCATTTGCATGTTAAAGTTGTACCTGAGTGAGAGCTGGCGGTGTACTCTCATCTCTGGAGTGGAGGGGGTGCTGTTGGACTGGGACCGTGCCAGTTTGAGGTGGGGCAGACACTCCTCTAGGGGGGGCAACAGCTCCGTCTTCACAGGGGTACTGCAGGAAAGGGGAATGCATGTTAATAACTGTCTAGAGAGAATGATGAAAAACTGCAAAAAATTACCAGTTTCCATAGTGATTAACAATTCAAAACACAGTATTATATCTTCACATTAGGCACTGCTGTAAATAAGAAAGGACAGACAAATATATGTTACTAACTGTCTGGAGAGAGTGATGAAAACATTAGGACCGTTGGCATAGTGATTAACAATTCAAAATAAAATATTATATCTTTTGAATTGTAAAAAGTCCTTAAAATGTTGCATATAACAGGAAGCTGAAACCCATGAACGGTGTTGATTATGTTGCAGTAATGCCAAAGAGACAGTAGATGGCACTGTGAGATAACCATTTTAGTAGCAAGGGCATTGAGTAGAATTATACTCAAATCTCAAAAACAATATTTTTAAAAATACCTCCTGTTATATGCTCAAATGTTCTGGTTATTGTCTTTGTTGAGGTTCATGTATCACAAAATGAGAACCACAAATGTGTAGAAAAAATACCACTTTATACCCTTGTTTGGAAGGTTACTCTAGATGTTTCTGTCACTGATGTCATATTTAATAAGTTTTAGTTATAAATGATATAGTCAATAAAAATAAATATCTTCAAAAACCACAATTGCAATATTATAATTTTTTCAAGATATCTGTGTAATCCCTCTGTCATCCAGGTAGTATGCATAGTAAAAGAAATTTCAATTCTGTAACTGTACAAAAGTTTTAGAGTAAAGACATTTTTCCGCTCATCCAAGCAGCTTCTTCAGTTCTGGTCCAATGTAAAAAAAAAAAAAAAAAAGCTCGTCTCATTTTACAGTCATGAGACCCCATCTTCTTGTGTCATGTCAAGATATAGCAATATAGACATTTCCCCCACAAACCCATCCATCCACACCCAAATAAAAAGCTTAGGATAAAATGTTTTCTGTCTGTACCTTTTCTTGCTGGAAGAGCGAGACTTCTTCTTCGGATCGAGAGGCTGATCCAGGTTAGATTCAGACCAGGGTGAGTGTTCAATGGGTGGGGGGTCATCCAGAGCGAGACTGGAGTTTAAACTGAGAGTGGAGTCCAGACTGGGACGTGGGGACTGGCATGGGGTCAGCTGTAGGGATGCAGGGACCGTGTAGGGGGCGCTGTTCAGTGAGGAGCTGGGAGTGGAGGGAGTGGACCGAGGCAGCCGCACGAGGATATCTGGCTCAGAGGGGAAGAGCTGAGAGGAGTGGCTGGCGACCTCTGGAGAGACAGAAGATTGGGTTAAAGATATGATTGTTTTAGGGTTACTGTAGGAGATAAAGCAAAAAATTATAATACAAATTTTTAGAGAGCCTATGTCATGGTTTTCATTTTAGCAACATTAGCATACTAGCCCTTTATATACAGGTCAGTAAAGTCTGCAATACTGCGGTGGCGACCAACTTGCAGTGAACAGATAAAAAATACAATTCTTGCATTTGCAGCAACATAAACACTAATGCTTTCACCACATGTCCATATGCTAACATGGACCGTAAATAAATATAGAAAAGAGAAAATAGAGCTGTAAGATTCATCGTAATCAAATTGAAAATTTTGAAGTACCATAATTTCCTCCTCAAACAACAAGATCTCCTGTCTTATACTGCGTAAAAACTGCTAACCCTGTAGTTTAGATCTGTACAAACATACCGGTATTCTGAAATGTCCCTGTGTCAGATGCCCTCCCTGTGTGTCAGATGCCCTCCCTGTGTGTCCATGGGGTCTTATTCTGCATACAAACTGCTAACCCTGTAGATGTTCTGAAATGTGATTCTTGTATTAGTTTGTAAGTTCATATTTCATTGTATTTATCAGCTCTTCTGGATACATTTAAAATCTGAACTTTCAACATAACCCAGTTATTAAACCAATAATTGCAAATCTCACCACAATTGCAATGCTTGACATGCCCAAGTGCAAAGTGTGCTCCACTGGCATCAGAGCAGGTGGAAAAGTGGGACTGAGTACATACAAACACCCTAGGGCTTTTTTATTGGAGCAGACTGAGGCTCGACTGAGGTTCATCTGAGGTTCGCCTGAATGTTTGTAAATGTTTTTTATCAACTTTACCTTGCTTTTAGGATTAAATATAGATTTTTTTTAGAATTATTTGGTGATTCATTGGTGAAGAAATCTTACCTTCATCTTGTACTACAGAATCAGACAAGGAGCTGTCATCAGAGGTTCCTTGCTCTGAAAAATACATGAATACATTATCAACATTATGTAAAATTAACTAATACATAGAGTCAACCAACAGGAACAACCAAATACAGGCACAGGAAGCAGGATGAGGGAAGTGTTTTGGTCAAGCACACAACATGGAATAGACTAGAGGAAGAAGAGAATGAATGAGCGGCTTTTGGGTTTGAGCCTTGGGACACGACTTAATACACGGTATCTGACTAACAGCTGAAAAATGGAGGAACAAGGAGAGGTACCAAGTAGATGAAAGCAAGAAAAGAGAATTGAGATGTAGCCCATGACTGACTCTGAGGTTTAGTATTGTCTGAACAGGTGAGTTACAAAAGGACAGGTAACCGCACACAACAGGCCGCTGCACGATCAGCACACGTCAATGAACATCTATGAGGAAACGATGATGAGGTGCAGTGAAGTGTTGAGACGCTTCCATGAAAAGATATGGCTCTTTCAGCCACAAAAACAAAACTTCTGGTAATAATTTTGTCTTGTGCTTTATACGATTTCACTGCCTCTGCATTTTAATCTTAATCTTCTTGGCATTGTAAATTGGGAATTTACGTATGTATATACAGTATATTTGGTGATTTGATGATATATGATTTAGGTTTTAAAGTCAGGATTCAGTTCACAATACACATCCAGGAGCTGTACCCAATTTTTTTTCCATGCTTTTGAACAAAATTTGACTTGGCCCAGTACAAATATATTGTATAAGCAGTTCTTGAGGTCAGTGTGAAAAACTCTCTCTATGAATAATTAGGACGCTCAAAATGCAATGTAAAAGCTTAATGCCATGTTACAGAACATTCTAGGCAATGCAATAAAGTAGAGACAAGCAGGAAGCAGAAGTTGCACCACCATCAAAGTTCCATGGTGCATGTGTATCCAAGGTGATATGAAACGTGTATATCTGCAAATATATTGTGCAACTATGATTACCTGAAAACTCACCTCCTCAGACAATTCTACATCATTTAGCAACACACATCTTTCAAGACGTTTCATGCCATGCTACGGAACATTCCAGGCAATGCAATAAAATGGAGACAAGCAGGGAGCAGACGCCCTAACACCAGCAAAGTTACATAGACACATTTCAAAACACCTTGGATACGGGTGCACTATCTGTAAATATATTGTGCTATTGTGATTACCTGGTTGAGTGATGTTGAGTGCAGGCAGAGGCGAGGTCCGACCGTGCTCCAGTCTTAGTTTAAAGGCCTTTTCCTGGAGCTGTTTGAGTTTCTGCTCTTCTCGTTTGCACTGCTGAAGTCTGCTCTTCCTCACAGCTTTACTCAAGCCCTCATCACATAGACGCCGAGCTGCTTCGTAAATCTTCATCTGCAAAGCCAGCTCTGCGTCCACCGCGCTCAGGTTTGAATCCTGGAAATAAAATAAAACAATACAATATATCCATTTTCTCTTTTTAAGCATTTACCATCAGTACATGACCTGGACACGTGAATTGTGTTGTTATGACACTAAAATTTCAAACTTCAATAATAAGGAATATACTCGATACCCAAAACCAATTCTGATGCCACAATGATAATAAAAACATTTTATTTATTTAGGCAATACAATGTGATTTTCAACATTAATTGGTAGTACTTTCTTTTCTATTCCCATGTGGCCTTATATCTGTGTAATCCCTCAGAATCCAGGTAGGTTTCATAGTGGTCCAAGGACATATACTAGTCTATGTGTCTTATATTTGTTCTGATGCAGCTCAAGATCCTTATAGGGCTTCAGGAAAGGTTCATTTCTGAAACAATTCTGGCAAAGCTATGAGAGACAAGCAAGAGAACAAGATGAGAAAAATTACATGGTACACCTTAAATTGAGAAGCGGGCATGCAAGATAGTTGTGAACCATGCAACTTATATTGTTACTGAGGAGGTTCAACATTTGTCAATATTTCCTCTTGGATTCAACCAACAATATGCTTTGTAAATTTTGTCTTTTTAAGTTATTTATGAAATGTATAGACTTGGAGTTAAGGTTAAGGTGGACTTTATTGTCCCTGTAAACACATTTTTTCCGTTTCAATGTCTCTGGGGTTTGACCTGTCAGGACAGTGCTGCACCTGGTGAGCTGTCTCCAGATCTGAGCCAAGATATCGGATTATCGGCCACAACAGCAAGACAAAGTTTTGATCGGTATCGGCTCAAACAACCATCAAACAACCATTGGGCAGAACTAGTGGATTAGACATGAGATCTGGCCACAACCTACTACACATTTTGAACGTACCCCGTTTTTCTGAGGGAGGCTGAGCTCATCCAGTTTGAATGCAGCTCCCACTCGTCTGCGGATCTGAGGCGGCTTCTCCCCGGGCTTCAGTGGGTAATCTTTAGAGAGCTTCCCTGTTAATTCCTAAACCGAAACAAAAAAGACATTTTCAATATATAAACTTTTGGTGTTAATCATTTCAATAATGTATAGCAATTATGTTAAGAAACAGTATGTGACTTTCTGGAGGTGGCACATCACCTGTATGATTTGATGAAAATGCAAAGTCAAAATTAGGCTTGGGCAATATGGCCAAAAAATAAAATCTACATTTTTTTGCACATGCTGGAGATTACGATTTTAATTGATTTTAATCCAAGTCAGAGCAGGGACTGCTCATTTTTCAAATGGAGGAAGCTCTTTAGGATTTTATTCTTATAAAATATTATGTAAGAAAATTGTAAACTTCCTTAAATTACATTTACATAGATATCCAATTGTAATTGCACAATAACCCTGCTATGCAAGTACAAAAGTCAGGAGTGAACTTGTTTCATAATAACCCTCGATTTCACAATTTAGCAATTTTTCAAAATCTCGATCATTAAAATCCCAAATTAATTAATTTGATAACTGGTAATTGCCCTGCCCTAGTCAAAACCATTCTTCTGAACATTCTCCTTAGAGATAAATAAGTTTTATGTCATATTGTATATGCAAACGATCAACATTTCCATGGAAACAAGCAGGACAAGAGACAGGTTTGTGGAGATGCAAGCCTGCTCAGAGTATGAACACACATTTTCGGCACAATAAAAATGTTGAATTTTGCAAAAATATACAAAGAGTATATGGCATAGCATCAACTTAATCTAGGAACAGCCTTGAGACATTTAAATAAATATGGTACCATGTGGTTTAAGTGGTTTTAAGAAGAGATTAGCAGCAACATCACTCCCACTTTCAATAGACAGTTCCACACTACAAATAACCGCAAATAAGTCACTTAGAGATGTTGTTTATGGAGGAGTGTTTTACCAGGCCTGTGGCAGTTTTGAAATTCTGTGCGTTTTTTGAGAGCCACTGTTGAAGCATGTTCGGGCAAACGAGTTCAGTGCAATCTGTTGCACAATTTAGCTTTCCCTTCAGTTCACATTCTTCAGTCTCACCTTTCTCTCTCTCAAGTATCCACAAGTGTCACTACAGCACAAGTAGTATCTGTGTTTCTGAGTGACTATATAAAGAGATGTTTTTGGAGTGTATGCAAAGTATAAATTACTATATCTAACTTCTATATCGTTTAATATATGGAAGCTGGAACAATATTTTTTGGGGGTCAATATTTATCATGTGTACTTTTTCTTTGCACACTTGGGAGATAACTTTAATGACTCATTACAGATACAAACTAATGACTAAAGTGTTTCATTTTAACAATATTGTGGCTTTAGAATAGTTTTTGTGGTTTAAATCTACTCTTGGGTTTTTGTGTCAGTGGCATAAATTTGCTTCAGTATTATTGTTTATCATCTACATTTACTTCAGTGATATATCGAACTTTAAAATTAGTTATCATGACCGGCCTATGTATACTCACAAACTAAAATTTAAGTTACAATAAAGCTGATTAAAGAGGCAACTTATTTTATACTGACTGAAATCAAGATAAAGTATACAAAATGCTCCAGTTTCAGTCTGTGTTTCTATGGAATTTGCATTATGGGATGTTGTTTTCTGATCTATCTTATAATGTTGTTTCCTCATCACAAACGGACCTGGAGTTGTGTTTTGTTTCATTCACACAAGTTTAACACAAACCCTGCATATTTAAGTTCTTCTCTCAAACATGGGATAATACAGCTCCACTGTGTTTTTAAACTCCACACACCTTCACTAGAATCATATGGATAATTTCAGCCCTATAATTGAAAATCTCTATTAGTAATAGAGATTGTACTAAAGGTAAAAGGAGCTGTTAATTTGAAAACTACCACTTCATGACGTCACAAAGAGGAACAGAGCATTTTGAGCTTTGGAGATATAGAAAGACTAATAATAAAGTGTTACTCAAACGTGTGTGTGAATGAAACAAAACAATTCCAGGTATGTTTTTGAGGAGGTAACAACACTATATCATGGCGTAAAGCTCATAATTTTGTGTAATAAAAGGACCTTTAAGAATTATTATGAAGTCATTAAGTAACTGAAAGAAAAAAATACTGATTTGATACTTGATACTTTATGATTAGATGCTTTAGATTAAAACTGCATCCAGTAACATTTCTGGAGGGAGAGTCCACTGCCTGCTTATCTCCATGGAGATGTTATTGCTTTACCTGGAATTGTCCACAGTATGGCATTAAATATATCTATTTTGGATTTATTCAGTTGCAGTTACAGTTTTTATTGCTCCAACATTCCTAGAAAAACATGGCCCTGTAGTGTCACGTGCTCGTTTCCAAGGATGTAGATCGGTTTAAGCAAAGCAATAAAATTTCCATGTAGAGAAGCAGGTAGCGGACCCTCAACCAGAAAGTTACATAGTAAACCTTTAATCTCAAGCATTACAATTTGTTTAAGGTATGAATTACATTAATATTTAATCTGCACAAACCTGCACTTGTTTTTAAAGGACTTCTAGTTAGACTTATATACTTGTATTTTAAACAGAGCGCCTAAGAAAATGTGCTCTCATAAATAAAGATAAAGTGCTCTCATAAATAAAGATAAAGAAAGAAATTAAATAGCTTTAAACATGTCTGAAATGCCACCATTTTGTTATATTTGTATAATTTTCTTGGTCAGGAAATTGGATGTAAATAATTTAAAAGAAGTTCTCCTTGGGAGTCAGTAATTTGGATTAGCCATTTAAGAATAAAAATTTGTCCCGTCTTGTCTTAAAACATTCAATCTAATTAAACTAATTAGTGAGGATAAAGTACAGTTTATAATATCCCTTCAGTGTGGTATGATTCAAGATTTTTATGAGACAGAAGCATTGTCATTTTGAGTCACTCTTTGCTAGACGGTTAGAAATATACGTCAGAGGTGACCAGTGTCCCTGAAGGAAGCTGAGGCTCTGTCAGTTTATCTGAGCAAGTCCCAACACGAGTGCCCATCCCGACCCATCCCAAGTGTCGACAATCAGGAATGATCCGGGATTTCACCAAGACACAACTGACGCACAACAGGACCAGCCCAGAGATCAGAGCAAAGAACAGATCAGAGAAGGAGGAGGGGTCTGGATGGAGAAACAAAACTGAAACATGAAGAAACAAAACTGAAATGTCACAATCTGTAGCTAAAATTAGATCATTTAAACGGGAGATTAGACCAGGATTAGATCGGAACCGGAACTAGACCGAGAGTAGACCAACAGTAGACCAGGACTAAACCAGGATTTAATCAGACTGGAACCAGCTTTAAAAGTGAACTACACGATCATGCCTAAACCTAAACTAAATTGTAAAATGTAAAAACCAGAACAAACCCTAATATTAAAGATCCTATCTTATACAAGTTATAATGTTATTACCTCATCAAAAACAGACCTGGAGTTGTGTTTTGTTTCATTCACACATGTTTGAGTAATGTTTTATTATTACCTGTCTACATCTCCAAAGCTCAAAATGCTCTGTGATGTCATGAAGAGGTAGTTTTGAAGTTAACAGCTCCTTTTACCTTTAGTTTCGTAGAGATTAGCAAATAGAGAGCTGAAAGTATTCAAATGATTCTAGTGAAGGTGTGTGGAGTTTAAAAACACAGTGAAGCACATACTGTACCACATGACATCACAAGATGGAACAAAGTGTTTTCTGTTTGAGAGAACACACACACATTCTGCATATTTAGGCTGTTAAACATGTGTGAATGAAATTAAACAACTCCAGGTATTTTAGCGATGGGGAAACAGTATTATAACATAGATCAGAAAAGAGCGCAATATGGGCCCTTTAAACTAAAACATAAAGGCTATGGAACTGAACTAAAGCCCAACCCAGAGGACAAGAGGAGGAGGTGTACAAATGAAGAAACAAAACCCACGTCACAATCTGTATCCAGGATTAGATCATCCAGGTGGTTACAAGAAAAAACGTTTTACAACAAATACTATCTCTGTAAGTAGAAGCTAGTCTAGGCGTAGACCAGGACTGGACCAGGACTAAACAGGAATAAGACCAGGATTTGAGCTAGACTTAAGCAAGAATTGAGCAAGACTAGATCAGGATTTGACCAAGAGTACCAGGACTAGGCCAGAACCAAACAGGGATAAGACCAGGACTTGAGCAAGACCTGAGCAAGACTTGAGCAAGACTTGAGCAAGACTTGAGCAAGACTAGATCAGGATTTGAACAAGAGTAGACCAGGACTAAACAGGCATAAGACCAGGACTAAACAAGCATAAAACCAGGACTTGAGTAGGACTTGAGCAAGACTAGACTAGGATTTGAACAAGACTTGACCGGGACTCGATCGGGACTATAATCAGCTCTAGAAGTAAACATGCCTAAACTTATAAATGTGACAACAGAGTAGCCCCAGTGTAAAACTAAAAATATTGTTATCTATCTAAATAAAAGTTTAGATCTGCAGAAGACCATGAACCCTGTTGGGATTTTATTGGCTCAGTGGTTAAGACTTTTGCTTCATCGCGAGAAGGTCCTAGGTTCAGACTGTGGATTTTGCATATTCAGTGTGGCACAATTTGCAACAATATTAGTAACAAATGGAATGTTACCCCCAAAAGACAACGACGATGATGACGACTGAGGATAACATATAAAACACGTATGAAATGATGCAAATGTTCAGACTAATGACTGTACCAGATAAAGGGCAATCAATGAAGGCTTGTTTGCAGAGTTATTGCACAAACGTTATGACCACAATGTCCCTGTTCTGTTGACTGTGGAGGTGTCATTCCCTCAGTCACTCCTTTAGACGCAAACCTGATCATTCGTATTTGATTGGACAGACTTACGTAACAGTCTGGGACGAGTTTCTGTTCTCAGTGAGTCACTACTGGATTACTCTCCTGTTTATATTATAACAGGCAGGTTGCTGTTTTGTACCTTAGGTTTAACAGCACTGAAGTAGTCATGCCAACACTGCAACTTCCTCTAGCCCTATTTATGGAAAAGATTTTTTTTAATGTACATCTTCTTGTTGTATGCACATTTTGTATATATATATATATTTTTTTTTGTGAATGATTTGTGAGAAGCATAAAAATTGTATCATAGGGCATTTGTGGTTTATCATATTAAAGAATGTAACGTATCTAATGTTTAAGACAAAAAATTGACTCAAATAAAAGTATGTTGTTGTTTTTTTTCATTTTGGTAGCGTTTGCTGCACTGAAGTACTTAAAAACATGCATCCTTACTCTGAGCAGGCTTGCATTTCACAAACCTGACTTATTGGGCCTGGAGGAGGGCCTCCTCCTTCTTGTTTCAATGGATTTTTTTTCCTTTGACTGTAATATTCTACAGTATAGCAGAAAAGGAAGTATGGTTTTAACTTTCCAAAAAACAGAACACTAATTTCACATAAGTGAAATTGAATCCTTATTGTCATCTTATTTTGGGAAGTTCATCAGTGCACTCATAAGGGTTAACTATTGTTACTCATGTTTAGCTTCAAGTGCGAGTTTCCTGAATACATACAGTGTTTTTTCTGAGTTCTGTAAAGGAGTTTTGTGACATGTTTTGCCAGTCCATTACCTCCATCCACTCGGTTCATTGCACCAGTTTTGGTCAGATACATGGTCAGATTATAAAGATATTTAATAGTTTTGAGAGTTTTTACACCCCCTTTTAGTCGACTAATCAATTGGTCCTAATGCATTACTCAAACTCCCATGATCCGCCTCTGTGATGATGTCACTTACAGCCTCCCTGATGCACAGCGTCCTGAGCTCCAGCAGACACAGCTCTAGTCGCTCCTGCAGAGCCTGGTGCTTCAGCTTCATGGCCCGAGTGTGAGTGGTCACGTCTTTGGAGTGAGACGTCGGACTGTCAGAGCCTGAAATGAGGAGGGGAGGTTTAAATACACATTCAAACTTATGCCACTGACACTAACAGCAATAAAGAAGGATAATCCAAGTAAATCATGTAAAATATATGGTATCAATTGAAAGGCATTTGCTGCAAAAATAAATGGCAAAATAAACCATTAATTAGACCTAAAACTAACTTATTTAATCCTCTACATCTCAGATCTTATTTATTACAAAGACATAACACAAATCTCCCCTCTAAGACAAAGAAAATGTACACATGATTAAGGATGCACCAATCTGAAACAGGCGTCAGATAAATATTGAAAAAGGAGCTAGATCAGATATCGGCTTCCAAATATCAGTTCAATTGATATCTGGTTGGACATAGACATCGATGTAATAAGACTTTTTACTGGTCGTAGTTGGCCCAGAAAATCTGAACTTTTATTTATACAAAATTGTTTAGTAGTTACTTGAAGGATAAAGGTCCTGGTTCTGTCTCATTTTATTTTTGTTTTGAGGAAATAAATGCTGTTTTCAGTGTCTGCTCTGGTATCAGCTGATATCGGGTAGTGACACACAGAACTGAAAAAGCTGGATCGCTGCATATGAAAATACTGAGCCCCAAAATGTATTGTTCCAGCTGTCATTTATTGAACAATAAGTTGATATAATAATTATCATGACAAATGTATATGGGTTATTTTCTGATTCTTGAAAATACTGCCTCTCTTTTGAACTTAATTGCACAATAGGGATGGGATGATGTTGAAATTTGGTGTCCCGATTATCATGGCCAAAATATTGCAATTAACAATTATATTACGATAATTATTAAAGTTGCTGACAAAAATGTTCTGGATATAAATCACTATAATCATTAATATTAAGAATAGGTTCCGTGTTTAAACAACTTATAGAAATGTACTTCGTTATAAGTGAAAACAACAATGATCTAGAAAACAGAAGTAGCTTTTTTCTGCACATTCTGGTGATATAATGGATATTATGTTTGTTGGCGATTATGGCAAGGCAAGTTTATTTGTATAGCAAAATTCATACAAAGTAATTCAAAGTGCTTTACAGAATACAGTTTTCTTCATCCCATTTCTTTTTGAGCTTATATATAGGATTAATTTGTGAAATGTGCTTTAAGTGCACCCGATACATGTGCTCGAAATAAATAAATAAAATCAATAAATAGAATAAGAAAGACCTTAAAATCACGAAACAACAAATCAAAACATAAATAATCATCATAAAATTAAGATTAAAAGAGAAGATTCCAGAATAAACCACTTTTATCACAGTTATATCAAATGTCCCTGTCATGTCGAACCTTTTTAATGTTCCATCCCTACTGCACAAATTACTTTAAGGTTGGCAAACGTATACAAATTTATACTAAAACTAGACTAGAAACTCATTTGAAGAAGTATTGATCCGGCAAAACACACATGAATTAACATTAACAGGACAGAACTGGACCTTTCATGAACAAACTTTGAATCATTTTGCACTGAAAAATACATTATATTGTCTACAAGAGAGAGGATTTTACCATTACTATTGTTGAATCAAAATCTCACATTGAGCTTTTTCTTGTTATAGAAAAATCCCGTTTGAAATTTTAGTAACGTGACAACACTAACGTATGTTTTATAAATTATTTTATAATGTAGTTCTGGTGGATCTCGTGTCCAGTCTTTTTGAAATTATGTCTCATCCTGGCTCTGAAAAACAACAGTGCCCACAGTCTGACCGATATAAATAACATAATTACATAATCAAATGACTTCATATTGAAATAAGTGCTTTTAGTGGCATGTGAATGGTTAGTTGTTGAGGAGAATTACAGTTGTTTTGGGGCATGACACAAACTGATTATGGGCTGTCACTGCAGAGGGCGCTCTTCAGACACAATCAGATGTTTTTTTCCATATTTACCATTGCCAGAAAAGTTCATTATTGTGAATGACTTACAGGTCTAAGTCTTACAGAGCTTAATCACACATTTGAACCAAGACTAAACCTTCGAACAAACACAAACAGAAAAAGTTGGTACAGTGTACAGTGTACAGTGTACAGTGGTCCCTCGTTTATCGCAGGGGTTATGTTCTAAAAATAAAAATAACCTGCAATAGGCAAAATCCGTGAAGTAGTCAGCTTTATTTTTGACAATTATTATATATGTTTTAAGGCTGTAAAACCCCTCACCACACACTTTATACACTTTTCTCAGACAGGTATTAACATTTTCTCACATTTCTCTCTTGTTTAAACACTCTTAAAGTTCAGACCTTCGTAGATGTTATCCCCTTTCCTCGATGATCGCTTTAAATTTGTTGTTCATGTGCCTCTGCTCCACTGGAACATTTAAGCCCAAAGTGTTTGAAATGTGTCGGTGCAGAACATTTCATCGACATTATGGGTTTTGTCGGGGAGAAAACTTGCAAACATACAGTACTTCGGAGTCACGCTGCGATCGAACATTTCTGTAAATTTGGCTGAACGCATTCTGTACTGTACAGGAGACACGGCACAGAGGAGACTGATAATAATTATATGCCATAATAGAGACTTATTCCCCCTCTACACCTCAAATCTTATATTATAACAAAAATATCCAAAATGTCCCCACTTTTACAAAGAAACTACTACTTTTTGACCCAAAAGCTCCAATGAACAGCACAAAAAAATCACGAAATCGCTAAATTAATGTCACCAAAATAGCTGAAAATCACACTTTGATTTTTATTGTCATATCCCTCAGCTCAAAATAGGAATAAACCTTTGAATGCCATCAGAAAACAATCTTAATTTTTCATCTGCATTCATTTAAAAATAATAAACAGTAACACGCCTTTGACACTTACAGAGCGAGGAATGCACCCATGCACATTCCGGTCCTCACAACTATGTCCTGAGAAGAATGAATCAGACATGGGTTCATATAGTGTCTACTACAGAGCTTTTGAATTATAGCAATGAACAAATGGTAAAAGACAGAAGTTATTTAGGCAATATAATACCTAGTACCGAACAAAACAGCCCGTCTCCATTGGCTGTTACTCATAGACTGTATATATAAGTGGACATAGCTAACGTGCTAGCTGCATTCCAAAATAGGAAGTGATCATGGGTGCACTTCCAGCTCCAACAACTCTGGGTCCAATTCACTTTACATTAGAAAACTGTCACCTCTCTCTCTGTACTTGCTGTTGTCAGGCTCGTCATTTTGGTCTTAAAAAGTTCATGTTAATCCCCTCTACATGGTCCTGGTATTTTTATTGTGTCTATAACTGAAGATATGAACATTAATAACAGACAAAACAGGCGCCCTTTTTCCCCAAGGTCGTTCCCGCTAGCATTAGCAACAGGTTTGATTGACAGTGTTGTTAAGCGCCCTCTCCCTGCTAAACCAGCGGTGCAGGCGGGAAGAGGCTTTGCTCCGGATTGGCTCATTGGTTGCTATGATATTCGACGCCTCTCCTTCAGTCATATTTTCAAACACATTTGAAACATAAAAATAAATAAATAAATAAATAAATAAATGACAAATTAACTGCATAAATACTCAAAACAAACAAATCTTCAGTCAATTAATACAGAATACGTGATCCGTGGGTTTCAGAATGGCGAAAAAATAGGACCATTGCCAATATTAAATCTTTTGAATGGGAAAAGTCCTCAGCAGATTACATATAAGCAAAAACCCATGGATATGGATATGATGCTAGTACTGTTGCCATAGTAACATGTCATACTCAATCACTTTACTACTGATTGATACCATAATTATAGTTAAAAAATAAACAATATAATGTTACTTTCAAGAATATAATAGTCGTTTCCTTATCTCTACACTGTGAGCTTATACTAGTTCTGATATGGTGATTTTTTTAGCTATATGATGAGATTTAAGCTGTAGAAGATTGAATTAATAACTTGTATGAATCATTACAAATGCAAACTAAGTACCAAGTGTCATTCTGTTGTTTATTCATTGCAGCTCATGATTTTTCACGATTTAAACAACATAGAATGTTTTTAGTGGTTTAAATCTGCTCTTGGGCTATTATGTTAGTGGCATAAATTAGTTTCTATATTATCGTTTATCGTCTATATTTACTTCAGCAATATATCGCACTTCAAAATCTGTTACCGTGACAAGCTCAGATATTCAATAGGATTATTCTAAAATCAATACATTTTACATGGAAAATACCTAAATGGCCAAACCGTGGCAGCTCTCACAAAACCATCCAATTCTGCCAGAAAATCACATACCTGGCAACATTGTATCTGTGCTAATAATACAATGACAGTCTTGTTATCTTAGCGCTCCGGTGTTGTCTAACTTTGTTATGGCTTCCTCGCATTCTTCGCTAACATAATTGAGCCACAAAAAGTCTGAGTTTTACAGCGATGGGACCCGAGCGATGGTGGGTGGGGGGAGGAGTTTGAGGAAGTCAAATTCTTGACCCTATTGTTGTCGCGTCTCTACCTGCGGAGATCCTGTTAATAATCTCTGAAGGTATGTGGTCCTCTGTATTAGGAGCAGAGCCACTCCCCTCAATTTAATCTGAATGTCATTAGTGTCCATGGCAACAGACAGCAGCCAAACATGAGCATGTGTTTACAAGGTGTAGATGGGGGAATAAGAGGTTAAACCAGGACTAAAATAGAGCCAAACTAAGCAAAGACTAAACGAGGGCTAAACCAGAACTAAACCTGAGCTAAACCAGGTCTAAACCAGGTCTAAACCAGGTCTAAACCAGGTCTAAACCAGGACTAAGATATAAAATAGTGTTCAGAAAATCAGGAACTAAACCAGGTCTAAACCAGGGCTGAACCATGAGTTAAAAAGAGCTAAACAAGGACAAACCAGGGCGGTAACAGTAAAAAAACAGGGCTAAACCAGATCTAAATTAGAAATTAAGATAGGAATAAACTGGGTCTAACCCGGATTAAATAAACTAATAATCTTATATAATCCAAGACAGAAGCAGAACTAAACCAGTGCCTTTGATCTAAAGGTATTTTCACACACAACCACCTCTGGGTTTTATTTTACACAAACAGAGAACAGTCATAGTATAATATCATATCTGTATCTCGTAGTACAAGTTTGAGAGAGATTTTCGTGCCAACAGAAACTGAAGCTAAGAAACCGTTTGAAATAAAGCTGTGTTTCGTACGTAGGCGATATAATTTAACATTTGAGAAAAAGCCTGAGGAGTTCTTACTAATATGTCACAGTTTTGAGAGTGGAGTGTTCAAAATACAGGATAGTGCAATGTAAAGAAATTATAATTTTTTCATGTGCATATTTTTGTTGCAATAGTGGAGAAGTTTCTGCAATTTTTTGTGTAATACAGTTGTCCCTCGCTAATCACAGTTCATCTTTTGCAGCCCCGCTTTTTTGTGGATTTTTTTGTGCCATTTTGCATGCTTATTTTACAGTGTATGAGTGTGCATTGTGTTCTGTGTCCTGATTGGCTAAGGGACTGTAGACCATTGTCCATCAGTCTCCTCTGTGCCGTGTCTCCTGTACAGTACAGAATGTGTTTAGCCAAATTTACATAAACGTTTGATGGCAGTGTGACTCTGAAGTGCTGTATGTTTACAAGTTTTCTTCCCGACAAAACCCACGATATCGATGAAATGTTCTGCACCAAAAAATTCCAGAAACACTTGGGCTTAAGTTTCTCTGCATGGAGAGGCACCTCTGCGGATACCGCTATTACAACAAATGTAAAGCGATCATCGAGGAAGGAGGATATAATCTACGAAGGTTTGAACTTTGAGTGTTTAAACAAGAGAGAAATGTGAGAAAATGTTAATGCCTGTCTGAGAAAAGTGTATAAAGTGTGTGGTGAGGGGTTTTACAGCCTAAAAACGTATATAATAATTGTAAAAATAAAGCTGATTACTTTGCGGATTTCGACTATTGCGGGTTATTTTTAGAACGTAACCAATGAGGGACCACTGTACCATAAGAGTTGAGCTGTAGACTGCTCACTTCCAGGACTAATTGTTGATTCATTATACTATTTATTTGTTTAATTATTTGTAGCTGATGATTTTTAATGACATTTTTTAAAAATGGTTTAGTGGTATTATCCTGCTGTGTACAATGGTACCTGTTTAGTTCTGGTCACTGGACTGTGTCTCAGGGCTGATGTGTGTTAGTGTTTACCTGAGTGAAGAATGATCCCAGAATCACTGTCGCTCATCTCTGCGGTTCCCTCCATGATTTCAACTTCAGGCAAAGAGGTTCAACATGTCCTACAAAACACGAGGGGATGTTTATTTATTTGTTTATTTATTTGTTTATTTATTTAGGTATATGTAAAGAGCACACATTAAATAACATTTAAAATGTAATGGCAAGGCAAGTTTATTTGTATAGTAAAATTCGTATACAAAGTAATTCAAAGTGCTTTACAGAATAAGAAACACATTATAATCACAATGCAACAAATCAAAACATAAACATAAATAATCATCATAAAATGAACATTAAAAGAGAAGTGCAGAATAAGAACCTGTGAATATGTAAAGTTTATAAGTTTATAGCCAATGTGGCAACACACTTGCTATACACGCAACACACTATACTATACAAACAGCACACAATACTATATGTATAGCACCCTATACGATACACACAACACACTCACTATACACGCAACGGACACGCAACTCACTGGCTATACACCCAATGCACTCGCTATACACGCAGCACACACGCAAAGCTCACTATATATATAGCAGATTATAGTAAACATACAGCACACAATACTATACACATAACATAGTCACACTCAATATGTATGGGAAAACCCTGGCGTACAGCAATAGGGAGAATAAATCCATTTCACACTGCACGATGTACATTTTCTGGTAGAGGGTCCTTTATCTGCATTACATTAAGTGACAAATGTTTTGCTTTGTAATGATATACAAGTTATAAAACAAAAGATTTAAGAGGTTCCAAATATGGACACGGAAACAATTAACTGGTTGGAATTTGGAAACTTGGAAACTTGGAACTGCTTTAAAAGATTTGACAAATGAACATTCAGGATTGAGACACAAACTGAAGTGTTAACATTTGACCCATCACTTGAGGCATGTGTTGAACAGCAGTCAGTCAACATGTTAACGATACCATAGCATTTAGTCACACTGCCCTGGGAAACAATACATTCTTTAAAACCCTTTATCTGTAACTACAATTGGCTCACGTGCTAAGCTAGAGAAATTGATGTAGTCCTACCATTATAGAGGTTTACTGATGACCTGTGCTAGGGCAAGGCAAGTTTATTTGTATAGCACAATTCGTACAGGGTACCAGTAATTCAAAGTGTTTTACAGAATAAGAAAGACACAATACAACAAATCAAAACATAAATAATCACAAATAATCATCATAAAATTAACATTAAAGGAGAAAAGTGCAGAATAAAAATCTTTCTGTCATATGCACAGCTAAACAGAACTGGCCTCTACTTTGACAATGTTTAAATCCAGGCTCCAAGCAGTCTCACATCTTCAGGAAGACTGTTCCAGGTTTTAGCTGCATAAAACTGAAACACTGACTCTCCATGTTTAGTCTCGACTCTGGGCACCAGCAGAGATGTGGTGTACCTAGGCAAAATCCTCCAACTAAGGTAATCCTGACCAAGCCTATCTTAAAATCTGCAGATGGGTCCCTGGGCTGGTTGTTCTAGTAGTGGAAGAAGTACATAGATTTTATATGTGATACCTTTTAATTAAGTAACAAAATTATCTAAAAGCCTGTTTAAAAATGTACTTAAAGAGAAAAGATTTTGAGCTTCAAATGTATTGATTTTAAGAATGATTTGTGTTGAATTTGGTTCAACAAAAACAACCATTTTGTTTTTGTTTTTCTGACCATTTCATTTAGATATTTTTGTTTGCTTAAACTATGAGCATGTTAAAAATAAACCCCTCACCCCGCTCGACAGGTTTCATACAGTAATAAAAAAGTATTTTAAATACTACTACATTGAAAGATGGATCAATACAGAGGACAAATTTCCCTGCGGTCACAATAAAGGCTAAACTTAACCTTAAATAAAGCCAGAGGAAGAGGAACCACAAATCCTATCGCAATAACTCGTCAGCTGCTCTTTTCATGTGCTTCTTGTTCACAGTGAAAATGAAACAAGAAGAAGCAGCATGTGTGGATTAAAACCATCTCATAAAGGCCAACAGAGGAGTACATATTCAGTGGACGTAAGGAGCCTGTTACAGCCATTATAGTATGCAGGGGGGGGGACAAAGGGGTCTATTGTCCCGGGCCCCAGGGTCTTAGGGGGCCTAGAATTGGACCCATTTCCTATTAAATTATTTAAGAAGATGGTCCGTGTGAGATTTCTTGCCCCAGGACCCTAAATTTCTGTCGACAGGCCTGGTAGCGTGTATATGTAGGTTTGCACAAACTCCGGGTAAGTCGCATTCAAAGTTTAAGATTCTGTAGTATGCAAAATTGCTTCTTGTGAGCTTTTAGCCCTGTTAGAATATTGTTACATCCTCAAAAAGATACCTGTGTTTTGTTTCATTCATACATGTTTAAGTAACTATTTAGTATTAGTCTACATCTCCAAAGTTCAAAAAACACTGTTCCACCTTGTGATGACATGTAGTGGCAGTTTTCAAGTTAACATCTACCTTTCACCTTTTGTTTAGTAGAGATTATCAATTCCAGGTCTGAAATTACAATGTGGAACAGAGTTTTTTTCAGTTTGACAGAAGAACTCAGCCTAAATACGCAGGGTTTGTGTTAAACGTTTACGAATGAAACAAAACACCACTACAGGTATGTATTTAATGAGGAAAAAACATAGAACATAGATACATAGATTAGAAAATAGCGTAATATGGCCCTTTAAAGTTAACAATCATGAAATTCCAACATGACAAACAGTAGCAGAACCACACTGACCGCACAGACATGAGGAGTGCCACCACAAATACTCACAAGAAGCACTACACCTTCCCAAACTCATGGAGAGGCAAATAAAGTGTGTGTGTGCCTTAACCTGCTATTAATAAGAAAACACTGCAATATGTCTCATTCTTGCTTTAAAAAAAAATAGCACCCTACTATTAGGTAGTAGTCAGACAGCATTTCAGTCATTACTAGTGGTTGCTCAGATCCTTGGACCTGTGTTCCAGGTGTGGGTGACTTATTCTTGACCCTGAGTCAGGTGCAGTGAGTTCACAAACACATGAGTATGTCTGAGGCGTTTCCTGTTTAAAAACCCAAACGTCACATGGTAAACATTATCTCATTCTGATTAGAGCCAGCAGTAGCATTAGAGGTGATACTATTAATGGATGTATTGTTCTTTAGTGCAGTGTATTTAGTCCTGGTTCTAGTGCTGGTTCTAGTGCTGGTTCTAGTGCTGGTTCTAGTGATGGTTCTAGTGATGGTTCTAGTGATGGTTCTAGTGATGGTTCTAGTGATGGTTCTAGTGCACAAGTTTAAGTCCTGGCTTTGTTTCAGATTCTACTCTTGGTTGTAGTCTGGGTTTTAAATAGTTTGGGTTCTAGTTCAGGCTTTAGTCCTGTTTCTAGTCCCAGTTTCGATCCTGGTGTTAGACAAACTTTAGTCCCGGTTTAGTCCCGCATTTGTAACCAAAACACAGCAGTATATTTTTTGTTCTACTCTATTCATATTGCAGTTTATTGTAATAAAGACATAAACAGAATTAGAAACCAAGTGTAACCATGATGTCCTGGTGAATATAAGTAGCGCGAGCCTAGTCATGTGACTTTCTTTATCTTTTTGTTTCAGATAAGCGGCTGAAGCAGCATTAGCTCTGTGCTAAAGACACTTTTAAATAAAGTTGGGAGTGAAGTAGTTTGATGATTAACACAGAAGAATGTGGGCTTGGTTTCACACTGACCAAGGAGTGAGTTTCAATTGACTAATATATTTGCAGCTGCGGCAATCTGCCAGCTATGAGGTTCATTTACAACCTTTGATAGTTAACTTTTATCTATTTATTCATTTGTAACATTTTAATTATGTCAACAGTGTCAAAGTTAAACATACAAAAAGGAATGAAAGGAAGAAGGAAGAAGAGCAATGTGCCCCTTTTGCAGACAATACGGTTACTTTAAAATACAATTTTTTTTTGACAATGCCAAATGTTTGCTACTTGTCCTTGTGTTTTGGTGAAATTAAGTTTAGCATTCAGATTTTGCATCAAGGTTTCTCTGGTTGGCCAACAGTTTGGGGCCCTTCATGTGGAGTTTGCGTGTTCTCTATGTGTATGGGTGAGTTTCAGCTAGTTTCACCCATCAAAAACATGCAAAATAGGCCAATCCTCCAGTGATGTTCTCCTGACCAAGAGTCTGGTTCACATCTGGAGGAAAGGTCCTGGACACTGTACTGAGGTCACCCACTACTGTTACACTTTAAGTAGCAGAAGTAGCAGTGAAAAGCAGAAGCTGTAGTAGAACTGATTAATGATTGGCTGCAGGTTCTAGGGTTTAGTGACGATTCAGATAAGAGAGAACCCTTTTAGGTTAAAACTAACTGGATTTCAGCATTGAAACTGGCAACACAAACAAGAAACTCACGTGAGGCTCATTCTACTTTCTGATTGCACAATTGTCTTGAGAAGCAAAAAGCCAAAATATAACATAAAACATCTTGGCCATCAATGTTTTTGTGATTAAGAATAAATCAGCATTACAACTGTTATCAGTAAAAGCTAATATGTTTACCTCGTATCTAGGGACACAGTTAGGTCACCTTTATGAAATTTAAAATCAGAATCATAATTAGATTTTGGTGTGCATGTATCTGTAGCAACTGTTTTCATCATCATCAAGTGAAGAAGTATTGAAGTATTTTTTCAATGACAAATCACTGATATGGCACCATAAGTATCGATATGAACACACTATGCTCCGCTCTTGTCTAAAGCTGAAGGTTACTGTTATCTGGCCTCCATTATCTGTGACATGGACGTGACCCTGAGCTCGAGTGTTCACACCTCCTGACAGCTCACACTGGGCCTCTGTGTCACTAATGACTTCCCTCTAATCTGTTTACCACAAAAATAAGGTTACTGCAACTTACGTAAGGATTTAATGAGAAGACCCCAACACGACTCACCAGAGCTAAAAACGTTGATATCCGTAAAACATGAGCAGTCAAAAAAACATGAATGACTATAAAGTAAGTAGTCCATTAAAGATACAATAGCACAAAAAACTGTAGACAATAGAATGTGGTTTTCAACATTAAATCATACCACGTTTGTACTCCCTCAGTGTCCAGGTAGGTTTCATAGTGGTCCATGAGCGTACACTAGTCTATGTGCTCTTACACTTGTTCTGATACAGCTCAAGATTATTCTAAAGTTATTCAGGAAAGGTTCATTTTTGTCCTGTGAATGTGATTTTTTTCAGTATCGATACCTGCTCAAATGAGTGTCTTGTTTTGATAGTAGCTTTACTATCGATTAGAATCAGATTTTCAATACTTTTGACTACTATACAATATTAACCCGACAAAACCATTTCAAAGTTTCATCTGATTACAGTTTTTGGTTGGATAAACTAGAGGTGCAGAAAATATTGAAAAATGTAATTGCGCAATAATATATGCTCAATTTGAATGTAAGGTATATTGTTTATTTAAAAAAATCTCAAAATATTGCAAAAAGTTGATTATTGTACTTTTTCCTATGAATCATTATTTGTTTTTGTTTTTTTACTTTTATGTGAAGCACTTTGGTCAGCTGAAGTTGCTTTAAATGTGCCATACAAATAAACTTGAATTGAATGTATTAAGTAAAAATAAAAAGGTATCGAATGATTTTTTTCCCTGCACTTTTGTAGCACATTTATAATAGATCAACAAAATATTGAGAATATCATTATTGGGATACTAAAAAAATCTAAATAAAAAAATGCTAATATCTCTAGGAAAAACACGAAAGTTGGTGGTTTGATTGCTGCTCTCATCAGTTTATACTGTTGTTGTGTCTTTAGGCAAGAAATGTATAAATGCGTGTGTTGTTCTTCTAGTAGGGATGTTGGGGAAATAAAATGGAAAAAGCATAGCAGATATACCATTGAGATTTTAAGGATGTGTCTGAAACTGCAACAACTACAAGCTCTTTGAAAGACCTCGACCAAGGCATTAAGAGTTCCAATATGGGTCAAGCAAGTGACATACACATTTCGTATATAACAAAAACCCTTCTAATTTGTACAGTTTAGTTTTGTCCTTTGACTTAAACCAACATTTTTATTTTTGTCTTTGTTTTTAATAGCTATTGCAAACAAAACAAACGCAATACCACATTTGATAGACAAACAAGCTGCTATTGCTGAACATCCTTGGTTACTGGTGGTTGCTATGGTCACAGTACACTTAAGAATATTACGGAAAAACAATTCTAGTGTTGTTCTTCAAGTGTCTTCAGGCTGACGTTTTATTATTTGAGGTCATATTCATTGAAAGTTGCACAAACAGTCTATTCAGTCTCTGGACACAGCAATAATTTCTTAATTAGCATGTGAAAGTGACTGGGACGGCTATTTTAAGTTAAGAACTGGGACTACAATATAGAAATGTTTGCTCTTCCAAGTCCTGGTTTAGTTCTGATTTGAGTCCTGGTTCAACTCTATTCTTACCCTCCACATCTTGGTATGATTCTGGTTTAGTCCTAGTTTCACCCATAAGGTTAGTGCGAGTTTAGTTTTTGTTTAATTCTGGTTTAGACCTGGCTTGATCTGGATTTGAGTCCTGGTTTCCCCAATAGCCCTGATTCAGTCCTGTTCGTCCCGGATGAGTCCCGGATGAGTCCCGGATGAGTCCCGGTTTAGTCCCGGTTTAGTCCCGGTTTAGTCCCGGTTTAGTCCCGGTTTAGTCCCGGTTTAGTCCCGGTTTAGTCCCAGTTTAGTCCCAGTTTAGTCCCTTGATTCAGTGTTTAGTTCTGGTTTAGTCCCGCATTTTTCCATAGTTTAGTCCTGATTTAGTCATAGTTTAGTCATTAGTGATTAAGTCCTGGAGTAGGTCTGTTTTAGTCCTGGTTGCGTTCTGGTTTAGTCCTGGTTTACCCCTGGTTTACAGATAGTTTAGTCCTGACTGAGTTCTGGAGTAGTTCTGCTTTAGACTTGGCCAAGTCTCGTTTTAGTCCTGACTGACTGTTTTATTCTGATTTAATCCTGGTTTCCCCATAGTTTAATCCTAAATGAGTCCTGGCTTATTCCTGGTTTTCCCCCATCGTTAAGTCCATGATTAGTTCTGCTTTAGTCCTGGTGGAGTCTTGTTTTAGTCCTGGTTTAGTCTGCATTCGGTCCTGGTTTGGTCCAGTGGTTTTGGTGATATGCAGGTGGTACTGATTCAGTTTAATTTAGCTTAGTAACCGCAATTTATCTTAGTAACAAGTAACAGTGTTAATAGAAATGACAGAAATCCAATCAATTTGAAAAGCTTCAATGAATAAACATAAAATTCCAAGTTAAACAGCTGATAAAACATGAATCAAGACACTGCAGTGAACTGAAAAGTTGGAGGGAGTTGAGTCATTAGGAGAGAACGAAACAACTATTAAAAGTACTAAAATAAATGTACTTACTTGCAATAGAGTGATCCAAAACTTTATGATGAATTCAGTGGATACCAAATTTGAGTTGTCTGAAGTCTAGCCAACTGTAGTAACTCTAATTAAAACCTGATAATAAAAAGGTCCCGTTGCAGGATAGCAGTAGCAGAGTGTAGGGAGTGTTGATAAGAATGGTAGACTCACCCAAGTATCCAGTGCTGGTTGTGGAGGGGGCGTGGCTTGTGTGTTGCTAGGGGGTGTGGCTTGGGTCTTGCTCGGGGCGGGACTCTTGAAGGCAGGGATCGTATAACTTAAGCAGGAGCAGTGTTCCTCTTGTCCCAACTGGAAACTGTGTCAACAACACAAAGAGAAAGCCATTGAGACATGCCTCCTCCTTTATCCCCTTATCTGTGTCCTAATTGAGGGGTGTGTGGGAATTTACAATAGAAGAACGACTGTACCGGAAAAACATGGGGAAAACAACTAATACTTCGGGATGGTTAAAATTTAAAAAAGGTGTACTGTGTATCTTTTAGGCCTGACACGATAACTACTGTATCGACTATATATTACACAAAACAATCATTTTTGGGGGTGCTTTTTCTTCGTACTACTGTGGAACATTTTGTTATTTTTCTGTTTTAGGATGAGATTTGCCTGTAAAACATTTCATAAAATTACTTGTACAGTTCGTTATAGCTTCAAAACAATTACTAGTGTGGGTATAATCTTGCTTTAAGGTTCCTGCTGTGTCAGTGGTATAAACTAGTTTCAATAATATAATTTATATTTTCTTCAGCAATACATCATCCTTCAAAATGTGTTATCGTGACAGGCCTGGTAACTTTTCTAGTGGGGGTTGCCATCAGCTCGTCTCCACTGAATTTATGGCGTGGAATTTATGGCATTGAATTTATGGCATTGAATTTATCCATCTCTCACTGATTTAGTTACAGGCGTTTTTAGCTAAAAGAACATCTTGAGCCCCCTCTTTAAAGGTCTAACCTGTAACTTGACCTGGTGATGTCAGTTTATTGTCTCCATGAAGATAAAAGTTTGATTCCATACTGTGGAACATTACAAAGCTACACTATCTCCATGGGGACAAGTGGCTGGCAGACATCCCACCAGAAAAGTCACATAGCGTACCATGACATTTTGAAGCAGCATTGTTAGTTTCTAATCTAAATAAAGAATATAACACTATAACAATAGGCCTGTCATGAAAATCACTATGTGGACTAATCGTTCAGTATATGAAATATGGAACTATATATTTTGAGGCTAAATATTTATTGTGTGTATAGTTTATTTGCAACAGTGGAGATATTTTTTGGCATTTTTATGTAATAATGTAAGATTTGAACCATACAGGGTAGAAGAAATAACTTCTACTGTTAATTACTTCATTCTGCTTTGTATTTGTTGTAGATCAGGCCTTTTAATGAGACTCTGTTTAAACATGGGTTTACTGGGATTCTCCTGCTTTGTGTAAGTGCCATAAAGTTGTTTCATTATTATTGTTTATTGCAGTATTTCTGTGTAGCAGTATATCGTGCTTCAACTTTTGTTATCGGGATAAGTCTATATAACAATTCTACAAGTTTGAGTTTACATTTTCAAATTTTCTTACAAAATATTTCATTAAAAAAAAAAAAAAAAAAAAAAAAAAAAAAAAAAGTAGTAAAATCCTCAGGGGCTGTCAAAGTTTGTGACACTGTCATGGTACTGCAGTGCTGATTTACTGCCAAAGATTAAAATCACATTGATGCACCGCCACCTTCTGGTTGTTGGAAGAAAACAAGAACATAGACACGTGCGGCCTTTTTTGCATTGATTTACTGAGAATAATGCGATTATCAAATTAAATATTTCCTTTCAAATTGACGGTTGTGAGTATTCGCCCTCTCCCACACTCTGACTATGTGCTGTCGTGCTGTGAGCGGCTGCTCAGAATCTGGGCTGGTCTGAGTGATTTAGAGACGCAGAGGCCGCACCTGCTGCTCTCTGCATTCATGGGAATTCTCAATATTCCTTTGGCTTTCCAGGAATGTGCAGCTCCCTTGGACATCCCCAAAAAGTCCCGGGACAGGGAGACAGAGAGGAGAAGACCACCAATCAGAGAGCCTGGGACAGGCACCAGACAGAAGTTTACAAGAGACACTGCATTTAGTTTGGGGAGCGGCAAAAATGTGAGAGATGGGACGACATGTTTATGAGATATGAGGGTGGCATAGAAACCAGGGAGGATAGGATAGAGTGTCATGGGAGAGAGAGAAAGCCATGTAAGAATATTTTGTTCAAAACTTTCTCTTCAGGCCAGTTGTTATGTGGGTGATGGGAAATTTAAACATCAAGTATAAAAGATGTAGGGTTGTTCAAAATTAAAGAAATAAAATTAGCCTTTCATGTTCTAAACTACAAATGAATTAATTGAAATACCAAAATAATTGTTAGTTGCAGCCTTAAAGACAAGGCAACCTAGTCACAGTAAGAATGCATGCTTTTCACTGAATTTCTGAGCATTAAATAACCTCAAAATGAAATGCTGGCTAGAGTAGACCATTTAATATAATGGAACAGTCCAGGTAAAGCAAAAACATCTCCATGGAGACAAGCAGGTATGCAACACATCCTCAACCTGAAAAGTTGCACAGCGCACCTTTAAGTTTTGTCTTTCACTATTATATTCTTATGATTATTATTGTTAATAGACAACTACAAGTATTACCAGCTCCTTTACATGACTGATGCTAAATTGTGGGGTTCACCATAGTCGTCTTAATAAATCAGACAGAAACCCAAACTTTTGCCCAGTTCCCCCTCCCTACTACAGCAATGGCCTGAAGTAAAGGCAGTGTTTGGCTCTTCTTCAGAGGCTCCTGTAAAAGTCTTTGGATGTCAGGGTCAGTTGTGTATAAACTGTCCCAAAGAGAGGGGGCTTTGTGTGGGACAGTCTGTGGGACAGCAGCTGCCCAAACATTCCTCAAATGCCCTCGAGCACTGCACTAACGAGGGACAGGCCCACCACTGCTGCCCCTCTGTGGAGAAGGCACTGTGATTGACTGTGACATGCATTACAATATATGCGATTAGTGATTAATCTTAGCTTTATTGTGGTGAGAATTATACATTAATTAATTATATGTTATAATAAGTTGTAGAGCACTAGTAGCTATCAGTCAAGCGCATAGACTGTATAAAGAAGTGGACTAAGGGAGTGCAACTTCATCCATAGTGGTTGGCTCCAGTCAAATGAACCACATCGAGGCTAGTTACGGGGCAAATTTGGAGCCGAGTTCCATATTTGGAATGCCGACCACAAGTATTACAGCAACCAAAGAGCCAATCCGGAGCAAGGCTGTTGAAGGTAACATCCCTGATTTAGCAGTTAGTGGGCACTAAGCACGCTGTCAATCAAACCTCTTGGTAACACTAGAGGAAGTGACATCGAAGAAAGAAAGCACCCGATTTGTCTGTTATTAATGTTCATATCTTGATTGATGGACACAATAGCGGAATAAAATGTTCATATTAACCCGTTCTGATCCTGGTATTTTTAAGACAAAAATGACGAGCATAACAGCAGCAGTTACTGAGAGCGGGGCAACAGTTTTTCTAATAGAAGGTGAATTGGAGCCAGAGTCAAGTGGCTAGCAGGTTAGTCATGTCCATTTATATATACATCCTATGGTCATACCAAGGGTACATTCAAAATACACTTTTGACTTGCATTTGCCTTGATAGTCCACTTCGATCAAATTCTGATTTGGGCCAAAATAAATGGCTGAACTGAAGTACTACTGATGGTCTACTGAAGTAATCGTGGCAGCCCTATAAGTACAAAAACCGACTGCTTTGCAGTATTTATTTTCCAGTGAAGCTTATTTGTTCACCCTTATTTGTTAGTCATCCATCAGGACCTGTCACTCTCTTTTCCTGTATTCACTTGCAGATTTTCCTTTCTTGTGCTAAATCTGAGGTCAAAATGTCGGCTTTTGTTCTTAGTACAGTACTGTGTTTTTATGTGGTCTTGTAAACCTAAACTTGCATTTTGAAACATTTTTTTCTTCTAGGAGCTTCACCAGCCTGTGGGAACTGAGAACATGCCCAGTGTAATCATGTCAGAGGGCAGAGGTCTAAACCAGACACATTTAGGGTTTACTGCTGTGAGGACAGGGCACTAAGATTTGTATAGTATAGTAGTATAGTATAGTTGTATTAGTAACCGAGTAATGGTTATTGGTTATTATGTGCCAATATATTATCTAGGCATGCCACAATATCATATTTTGAATCTCAATATATTGCTGAAGTAAATAGACGATAAACGATAACATTGAAACTAATTGAGGCCACCAACACAAAAACCCAAGAGCAGATTTCAACCACAAAAACTTTCTAAATATACAATATTGCAATAAATAATAAATGCAATAAAACAGCAGAATGGAACACTTTGATACTTAGTTTGAATCTATAATGAGTCATAGGAGTTATTAATTCAACCTCCTACAGCTTAAATCTCATCACTTATCCAAAAAATAACCACAAATTTTTGTACACAAGGTAAATATTGACACCCAGCATAACTCATGTATTGAACGATGAGTTGATACAATCATTATCATGACAAGAAAAAAAAATGTATGTGTTAAACAATGCAGCTTAATGCCATTGATGTTCAGGAAGTGCAATTGCAAACTGTAATCAATCAATATGAGGGGAAAAAGTCATTTTTTGTCATATTGTAAAGTCATCTGTGTAATCCCTCAGTTGTCCAAGTATGACCCATAGTAAAAATTCAAATCTGTTAACTGGACAAAAAGTTATAGGAGTGAAGACGTTTCACTCCTCATCCAAGCCGCTTCCTCAGTTCACCAGTAATATGACAAGAAATGAAGAAGCACCTTGGATGAGCAGTGAAATGTCTTGACTCCTACAACTTTTTGTTCAGCTGACAAATTAGAATTTTTCTTTATATTGTGAAGTCATACTCAAAGTTTAGGTCAACATCTGGAGCTAGTATTTTTTATTCTTGTCAATAGGGCTGCAAGATTAATTGCTGTCGAATCAAAAATGGAATTTGAATGGACGCAATTAACTAATCACAAAAGCTGCAAGTTTGGATGTGTCATAATTTCCTCTAGAAAGAACTAAATCTCCTGTCTTATTCTGCATAAAAAAACTCTTAACCCTGTAGTTTAGATCTGTGCAAACATGTTCTGAAATGTTCCTGTTTGTCAGATGTTCTCCCTGTGTCTCCATGGGGTCTTATTCTGCAAAAAAATGTTAACCCTGTAGTTTAGATCTGTTCTGAAACATGATTCTTGTACTACTTTGTCAGTTCATATTAGCCTTTTTGTTTAAAATATGAACTTTGAAGAGAATCTAATTATTAAAACAGAAATTGCAAATCTAATCATAATTGCAAAGCTTGTCAGACAAATCACAATTTAGATATTTTTTCCCAAATCGTTCAGCCCGAGTTAACAACACGCTGCTTTACCTTATTAACAGCATTTGGCCTTTTTCTGCACTCTGCCTGCCCTCTGTTTTACTTCCTGTCTAAATTTAACCTCAGTGATGCCTTTAGCTTCTAATTGAAGATAATGCACATGTGAAATGAGTGCTCCACGCATCCTCCAGCAGTAAGAGCACATTTGGAGCCAGTGATGTGGTGTGGACAAATTACAGGCTTTTTGCGCTTTGGTGATAATCTTTACTGTGACCGAGCCCTAAAAAAAGCACACAGCAGCCTTCAATACATCAACAAGTAACGAGATAGGTGGGTTAGGGTTAGGCAGTTTGAATAAAATGGAAAAAAAGGCCATAACACCAAGGATGTCAGTTTTCAATTTTAAGTTCTCCTTTTAAAAAATAAATAAAAACGTTTTTCAAAATTACTGTCATTAACATAAACACATACTTTTAATCATTGCTATTTTAAACAAAAGTAGTCACATATCTCTTAAATCTGAATTCTGCTCAAAACCACATGATTTTACTGGCAGAGGATCGGGTGTAAACCTCTCAAAAAGGACCCAAGCTGATCACTGATGCTTGGAAATAACTAGGCCTATAACTAAAATCACTATATCAACTTATCGTTCAATACATGATAGCTAGATGAATATATTTTGGGGCTCGATATTTATCATGTGAACAGTTTCTTTGAAAAAGTGTGGGCATTTTTGTTGTTTTTGTTGTAATTTTATGCCTTATTATTGGTACATGTTTATTTGTTGCTCATGTAGCTCATACCATTTAATGGTTCTGTATATTTAAATATCTGTTGACTGGCATAATCTTGCTTTACTGTTATTGTGTCAGTGGCATAAAGTAGCTTCAATATTATCATTTAACACAGTACATCTCTGTGGCAATACATCACCCTTCAAAATTTGTTATTGTGACAGACCTGGAAATGACTAAAACTCACTCTCAATTAATATCCCAACCCTACCTAGTCTTAAATATGAGTGCTTAACGAACAGGTACTCTTGAAGTCTTGAGATCAAAACAATTAATAAAATCGTGATATTGGAAAGTATTTGAAAAAACAGAAAGAGTAGGTTACTTTCTGAGGAGAAATGCATTTTTATACACAAAAAAAATGCCTTAAGTTTGATTGATCAGCCGATGGGGTCTTAGTCAAGCAAAATTTGTATTAGTTGACTAATTATTCTATTTAGATTATAAGCATTTATGTGGAACAGCAGCAGAAAGTTAGTAAGTGAGTGACTGACTGAGAATTTGGTATTTTTTTGGTATCATGTAAAAAGGTAGATTAAAACATAAGATGTCTATATATAAATACGTTCAGTACTTTTTCTGCATAGTTATTTTTGCATGAATTCCTGTGCAGTTGTAGTCTTGAGTGCAGTTTGTGTCAGATACAGAGATATGTTTTTTGAGAGCTTTTGCCCCGCCCCCTTTTTAGTCAACTATTCAATCAGCAACACATGTCTATAGTTGACTTAGAATTTTTATTAGGCTCTGATTAAGTTCTACCAAACCTACCACAGTAACTCCATTCCAAAGTATCCAAAGTAATTCTTTCACATCTGTCAACAAGTCTAAAGCAGAAATCCAAATATCTAATTAAGCTCAAATGTGGTACAGATGTGGTTTTATGTTTACAATGATATTTTTAGCCCAAACAGAAATACTACACAGTGTTTATTCATTAAGTTTGTCTCCTCAAACAGTGAACCACAGCTCCAGGGGATGACTCCTGGTGACTAACCCACAGTGGGTCACTGAGGTCTGGGAGGTTAAGCCTCGTTAGTCCCCTTTACCCCCTGGTCAGTGCTAAAGAATGTGAATGGATGCAGTTGAATGCACCACAATGACAAACCAGCTATTTAACAAGAGGAAGTGAGTGACCAGACCAATAACAAACCATATTATAACCATGTATAAAGAGGCCTGGTGTGACAATGTTACTGAGTGTGAATGTATGGTTGCTTATATTTCATAGAGTTACTGTACCTTGGTGTCATTTTAAAGGAAAGAGGATGTTGCCAGATCACAACTTCTCCATTGTTACTTATTTACTGCAGTTTATTGACAGGTTAATCTTAGAGCTGCACGATATATTGGTATAAGTTTAGACCTCTAAAAACATGTTCTGAAACTTATGGAGATTCTTTTATTAGTTTATCAGTTCATATTTCAGTCTTTTCTCAAATGACAATACTGCTAGAGGTGTTTACAAAGAACACTCTGAACAGAATCCTATTTTTAAACATACATGACTAATCTAAAATCGTACTTATGACTTTCTTCCATTTATGACAACAGAGCCTGAACTTTAAAAAGTGAAATTGGTCTAATAGTTGGCCTTTAAAACATTATACATTACAGCAGACACTAGGCCTTTTTTTTTTCTTTTTTTTTTTTAATATAAACGTCAAACAAAACGTCATATTATTAAACGCAACAGCATCAGTGTAGCACGGTGGCCTGGCCTCTGCAGAAAAAAGTTCTGCAATTATCTAACTGTACGTGGACATTTTTACAAACTTTGCAAACTTTTACGTTTAATTTAATGTTCAACCCTTAGCATCTTTGCATGAAACAAGTATGCATTTAACTTAACAGACTTTGGCATTGAAAATATGAGACTTTTACAGACTTTTCTTACCTCGGGAGCTAGTTAGCAGCTAGCATCGTGCCTGTTCGCATCTGTATCCAAACTCTCGCTCCATCGGTCTCTCCTCGTCCACTTTCTCTCCCAGATTTGAGCTCGAGGTTTGCCTTAACTTTGTGGATTATTTCCGATGAAAACCGCCACTGTCTCTTCATCAGATGTGCTCTTTAAGACAAGCTTTTAAAAGAAAAGTGAAGAATATGAGTTTTTGATAACTTTTTCTTGAGGGCTCTTTCCCCGGGTGAGCGAAAGCGGCCCGAGCACAAACCAGCCACCCACCCGTTACGTCCAATACGTAATTTACGCAGGGGAGCGAGCGCTTTCGTTGGTTTACGTAAACTCTATAGTAACCGCTTTAAACAGACCCGAGACCGACTAGTTTATTTTATTGTGTTAGCGCTAGATTACTACTACTTACTATTTATAAATAATTACATTTCATGCCATGTTTGAGTAAGTAAATATTTAGGATTTACTGATATCATTTTTTTTTTGTCTGAAATCTTGGTGTGAAAACCCGATAAGCCATATTGTTGAACCCGTATTAAAAATATACATTTCCCTTTGAATATTAATATTTGTGATTTGATGTTATTTCATGCGCTTAGGTGGACGTCATGGCCATGAGTGGACGTTATCTTAACGTTAGATTTTTCTCCTCGTGAGAGTCAATACACATGCTACATTTACTTTCTCATTTTAGCATCTGTACAATATTTTATAATTAAATATATGTAAATGAAAACTAATTAGTCAGATGGTTATATTTTATCATATTACAGAGCGCGACCGTTCTGCAAACGTGAGATTATTGTTCTTCGCCACTAGAGAGCAGCAAAGTCCTGCCATGTCCTCGTGGACCGTCATCCAGCTAAACATTAGCCAAAAAGTAAACGGTAAACGCCCCTTTCAAACTACATTTCATTTTAACACATGTTGCATAAAAGGTACATGACAAATTTTCAGTTTGTACGACGTCTCAGAAAACAAGATCAATTTGAACTTAATCTAAACCGTTAAAATGTAGCTAACAGTTAACTAGCCTAACTGAGTTTGTTTTTGTTAAAAGTATGATTTTGACAGTGATCAACTTCAGTATGTACAGTACATTTTAACAGTTAAATAACAGTTCACGAAGACTATTTGGTGCTATCCCAGTGTGACACGTTAGTTACACGTTACAAAACACAAATATATTTTCTATAATCCACCATTTACGTTTTTGTGATTTGAAAACTTACTCAAAGCAAAAAAATAAAACGCATAACTTTCTATGTGTTTGCAGATAGCTGGAGTTATGTGGAGTGTGAGTGTCTGTCTACAAAAATAATGTTTTCAAGATGATTAATTTTAAGACAGTTGGTACAGATCTGTGGGAACAATTCAGTTCAACAGTTCAACTCATCGTGGGGTGAGACCATCTATGGGTTAAAGTCATGGGCACATCTTTCTCTCTGACTGTACAGTCTATTTTCTCACGAACTGGCATTTACATTGACCTAATCTCTTTTTCACATCACACCGAACAACTTTGAACTATTAATTTGATTTTTTTTTATGTTTGCCTTCACTTGTTCTACTTGTAGCTTTTGTAATTTTTGCTGCAAAATTTTATGACTTTTGTATATATCTGTTATTACTGAACCACATAGATCAGTGTCCTTTTTTTGTTAGCACAGATGTTTTCATTCAGGGATAACTAGTGTAGTACTCAAAAGTTGTGTAATTTTTTTAAACACAAATCAAAGTACAGACTTTTGTCTAACTTAAATAACAGAGCTTTAAACAGAGCAGTGCCTTATAGATGGTAAAAGATCATTGTGGAACAAATTTATACTGACACAATCACCCTAAAGTAGGATTATCCCAAAAGATATTGTAAATGAGCAGTATTGTTAAAAACACAAGTTGTAATAAATAAAAAGCAGAATGACACACAATAAGTTAGAATCTATGAGTCATAAAAGTTATCTACTCAACTTTCAACAGGTCAAATCCAAATTTTAGCCCAGAAGTACCCGCAGTATTGACCTCCAAAATTATTTCTCTATTTATCATGTATCGAAAGACAATTTGAGGTTGTCTTTATCATTGCAGGCATTGCAGTGCCTCCTGTGAGCTCTGATCTTGGAAATTTCCAAATATGATTCTTTATGAGAGACATTATGTTAGTGAATGTTCTCATTCAGGTGTTTGTCAGTGAAGGTAATTATAGAAATATTTTAGTTTTAATGTATCATACAACAATAACATATGTACTTAATGGTAGGTATAGTTTTTGATCATTTGAATTTCTAAGTATTACGCAAAAGTAAAAATATTTTTTCGCTTACAAATGTGATGAAAATGTTTAGAAAATAAAGTTGATGGAAAATAGCCATGAAACAATCTTAGCTATAGAGCTACAGAACATAGTCCTATCGTATAGATCAGGATTAGTTATACCAGGGACCAAGTGTGAGTGACGATGTATGTTTAAGCCACCAAGATCTTATCAGAACATCTGCATGAAACTATAGAAATTTTATCCTGACATGAAACAGTTTTTCTCCAGTAGCCTTTGCCACATTTAGATGTTGAGCCCAGTGTAATTTAGCCTCATGAACCAACATTTTAAATGACAATATTTGACTCATAGTTTTTGGATCGTTGTCTCATCTGTTTTGGTACCACCCGTTTTGGGAACACAATTTTCAGGGGTATAAATCTTGAAATGCAACGTTATACCTTCAAACATAGCACTGTAAATAGTTTGTAATTTGTTTTTTTTTGTTTTTTTTTTTTTTTTCAGATTTACGATGTTACTGCCCCAGAAATAATGCATTATCCACTCAAAAAGTACTTTCACTTGAAAAGAAAATGACCAGTCCTGTACTCACTGACACTAAACAGTACAGTATTTATGTGAAGTGTTTGACCAGGTTTGTTTCAGTATCACATATTTTTGCCTTGTGATGTGTGAAATATATGCTGATGACTCTTAATGTGTTTTCAGTAGCCTGTGGGAAAGCTCTTCACTTCTTTAAATGTTTTTGTCTGTCTTTAAGGGAACCCGAGTGCAGCTCGGTGCCCACAGCTCTGTCACGGCGCAGCTGAAACTACCTCCTCCAGTACCAAGAACAAGGAAGCACTGACTCTCTGAACTCTCTGTTTGCTGAAATACAGACGCCTTGTGAAAGGTCGATGTCGCAAACTCTCACACAATTCTGCACCGCTCCATATATGAGTGTCTGAATCAAAACGTCACTGCAATTTATGATTTATAACTGTAGAAGCAAGAGGATTATCTTCCATATGTGATCAGAGAAAGCATTAGACAAAATATCTAATTCTCTTAAATGAGGAATTATAAAAAGGAAAAAAAAAGAAACCCAGCTCACAGCTCATAAGAGAAAATTCTTTTGTCAAATTCTTTTTTGTTAGGAAAGCATCTAGAAATGACTGCTCTAAATAGTGCAATGCAAATATGCCTTAAAAACTAGATTTGAAAATAGCAATCTTAGCCTCAGATTAATTTACTTCATTTTCTTGGTTCCTTCTTCGAATTGAGAAGTAATACTTTCAATAAGAAAAAAAATATACATTTTTAAATTTGTGGCCATTTTGCATTGCCGAGTAAATAATTGTTTAAAGTTTCATTTATTTAGAACACACATTTACACATCTCACATTATTTACTCAACTAAAATAATTGAGGGATAATTTTAGAACATGTAGTTTTATGGATCTAAGTTCTGTCTAGAAATATTTAAGCAAACCTACTAATTTTGTTTGTATTTTATTTAATGAAGATATCATAGAAAATCAGTCATCACAACATAGTATAAAACTGTATTCAAATAACAATAACTGTGTACAGAAATGAACTATCAAAGAGTATTAGGTAAACTTGTTTTTTTTTTTTAATTAACAAAACAGAAAGTTTAAAAGCAAAATTTGCAACAGGCCTATAAGCTATTTTGCACATTTTTAAATCCCCACATTATATTTGCCTTCGAATGACCTCACAATTTAATCCTATGCAGTCCTGCTATTGTATAAATTGTAAAAATAAAAGAATATCAGTCATTAAAAATGTATTCACACAATTTGAGAGTATACGTTTATAGCTCTGCCTAAAATCAAATGGGTTTCTGTACAATTACAATGAACAGAGCAATGCAACTGCCCATACCCGAATTTCGACTGTCTACTCCTGAACTTGTAAGATTTGTGTTCTTCCTGCAGTGGTCCCGGTTTCTGAGGTGCCAAAGTTTGTGAATGAAGACGAGTTGTAGCTGTGTAGACTCATTGCTTTCCCTGTGCATCTTTTAAACAGGAGGCCGGTTCTTTCTCTAAAGTGGTGGTCCAGGCAGAAATAAATAACGGGATTGACGCAACTGTTGAAGAAAGCCAAGCAGCTGGAGAAGATGAGACCGAGTTTCAGCAACCTTTCACATCCCACGTATATGTCGGTGAGTTGATTCACTGTGGTTATGGTTTTGAAGATATTATAGGGAAGCCAAGACAAGATGAATGCGATTATTATACACAAGACCATTTTTAGAGAGTGTCTTCTTCTGGCTTCTGCTCTGGAGTTGGCAGCTGCGACACAGTGCCTGTTGAGGTGCATGACTATGGTCCCGTAGCTGAAGGCGATGATCAAAACTGGGAAAATGAATGTAAACAATGTCATGAAGAGAGTTAAGATCAGAAAAAACTTCGATTCTGTTTTGTCAGTACAGAAAGGGTCTCCTCCGTGATATACAAGTTTTCTGTACACAAGAGATGGTATGCCGAGGAGAAAGGAGGTGAGCCACACAAGAATGCAAGTTACATAAATGCACCTGCTACTTCTGAGATGCCTCGAATCTATAAGTTTGACCACAGCTACATATCGGTCCACACTCATGCAAGTCAGAAAAAAGACATTGGAATAGCGGTTTACAGTGATGATATAGCTGCTCAGTTTGCACAACAAGTTGCCACTCTTTCCAAATTCCCACAAGTTATTTCGTCTTGCAGAAATGGCCCACAGCGGCAAAGTGAGGACGAAAATCAGATCAGCCAGAGCGAGATTGATAATGAACGTATCCACCAAACGTCCACCTCTCCTGCCCTTGCTGCCCACCACGCAAATGACAAAAAGATTTCCAAAAAATCCTGAGACAAATATCAAAAAGTACAGAACGGTTGTGATGATGCCCACGCCATTCAATTGTGAGGTTGGGCAGTCAGAATTCAAGCTCACATCGAAAGACTCGATGTAGTTGCTGGTGAAGTTTTCAGAGTAGTTATAGTAGTATTCATATTCGTCAGTCATGGCCATTATTGGAAAGGTGTCAAACAGAGCAGCTGCTGCTTGTGTTGTGGCTTCATGAACCATGTCAGTGTGCTTTGCTCTGATATTACACACAGAGAAACCGCAGAGGAAAACAGAGGATGTACTGAAAGAGTTTCTTTTGTTCAAGGCAAGGCAAGGCAAGTAATTCAAAATAAGAAAGACATTAAAAGACATTACAATCTCAATACAAACAAATCAAAACATAAATAATCATCATAAAATGAACATTAAAAGAGAAGAGTGCAGAATAAAAATCTTGAACTGCCTAATGTAGAATGATAGAATTTAGATCAGACTAAAGTAGATTAACTTTATTGTCTCCCATTTGCAACAAAGAGGTTCTTTCACGTGCAACAAGTCACAGAATATTACACATTTGTTTTCGTGTTGTTATAGCTTATTTTATGTGAGATATATCTGCTGTCTGTAATGTGTGTCTAAAATGCACCCTAAAAGTGCATAATCTACATGTTGCATTAAAATGTACATTTATATTGGAAATATATGTAGTAATAATTTACAATATATAATATGTACATTTTAGTATATCTTTAATTTTAAAAGTTAATTCATGTGATCTGCATGTGGGCTAGATCATGGTGCCCAATCTTTTTAGTTCGGGACCCCCCAAAGAACCATGTAACCGACCCAGGAACCCCACCTCAAAAATACACTGATCTAGTTTATCCTATCCATATTAATTTCAGTTTGCAAAACATTTAAAATGAGGTTTCATTATATTTATTGTAGTAGTTTATGTTGCTATGGCCTAGATTAGTGTTTCCAATGAAAGCAAGAGTCAAGCTGTAATTGTAATCTGTCGTTGTGTCCTTAGGCAAGACACTTCACCCACATTGCCTAGTATGAAAGTGGTGTGTGTGCGAATGATAGGTGGTGGTCGGAGGGGCTTATGGCGCAGATTGGCAGCCTCGCTTCCATCAGTCTGCCCCAGGGCAGCAGTGGCTACAATAGTAGCTTACCATCACCAAGTGTGGAAATGAATGAATAATGACTATAGTGTAGCGCTTTGAGAGGCTTTGAAAAAGCGTAAGTGTAAGCCATTATTATTAATGTAAATAACTGAAACTGAATTCAAATCAGTGCTTTTCCTGTCAGTAATTAGACAGGAAACTCTTAGCGAGAGATAAAGTGCAACTAGCATGAGCTGTAAGTGATTTTACAAAACAGACATTTCAACACCCAAATCAATGTAGGAAGATCATGAATTAGTATTATTGTTTTAGGGTTTTTTATGACTTTATGACTTTATTTACCCATTTACTCTTCTTATTTTGAGCTTTGAGTGGAGTGTATTTCTTCATTAATAGACTTTTCAGTTTGTCCATGTCCCAGATTTTTTAAAAGCTTTTTTTTTATCAAGCCAATAGATTTTGAAAAAGTGTATTTTAAGCATTTTCATATTAAATAAAACAAGTAAATATTTTATTTCATTTTTATTACAGTTGAGGAGAATTTTGATGTTAATAATTTGAGCTGAATATTTTATAGGTAATTTATGTTTTTTCAAAAATGCGCATCCCTAAAATGATATAAAACTAATTCCACAGTGACCAAAATGCCACAGTTTGAGTGTCACAGATCATGTGTAATTGAAGAGTTTGTCCAGCAGGGGGCAGGTCAGACTCACCTCTACCTCTGACTTTTGCCCTTCTACCTAAATTCAGTTGAATCAAACGGAAGAAGTAGCTCTGAGGTTTCTTTGATAACAACAGTGTTTTTTATACAAACGTCTCTTACAGTGAGAACAGAGGTTATAGACTTCAGCACTAGGTACTTTCCAACGATAAGTCAAACTAAACAAAACAAAAATTTAGGTATAGAAAGTACTAAAGTTTGATTTTAGACTTCAAAGTTGGCAAACTTCATGTTGATTTATCTTGATATTTTTTCCATTTTCTGGTTTCTTTAATGTTGTGTTTCATGAGTATCGAGATTCACTGCTGTTAGTTTCAGTTGTATTTTTTTATATGTAGCTAAATATTCCCATGAGCCCAACATGTCTGAAGATAACTGAGCAACCGAACTTTTGACCTTCTCACTGTGTAACAAACTCCTACATTATGATCCTGTGCCAACTCAGTGACAGGCAGAGACATTACAGAAAGTCAGACAGACAAACAGAGAAGTGAAAATGTGTCATCTTAACTATCAACTAAATATGAGTGTTCATCTGATGTCAAACAAGGGTCACAGACAGACACTACACACTTGACTAAAAATACTCATCATTATTCAACAAGGGCTGTGCTGTATCGTAAAAAAAATAACACCACTTTTGGGAAGTTAACGCAGTTTTGATTAAATTTCCTGAAACTTTATTTAACCTGAAGTAAATAGCATAAAAAGCTTGTATTGTTTAGTACAGAAGATGTACTTGTTTTTATTTCAATGATGGTAAATGATGATAATCTGCTTTGAATTATGATATAATTGTAGTACTTGTTATTTAAAATGAGCCCAGGAAGAGCTGATGATGATAAGATCTAATTAAATAAATAATAAAAAGTACTTTTTATCAGACTGGGACAGGAACAGCTGGTGGCACACATGGTTTTGTTGCAGTTCTATACTTCAGTTAGTTCAGTTAGGTCAAATGTGTTTTAATCCTTTATTTATTCCTTCTGTTTAAAAGTCATTAGTGCATGGATGTCTTTAGACATGTTTAGTTCAACCAGGTTTGGGCCACTGTTCGACCTTAATCTACATTTCTTCTATTTAGACTAATCAAAACTAGTGGTGTTTGGAAAGAAAAACATTGTAATTTGGCTCCTTGCTGTAAATGTTTGGGTAATACTATTTATAAGAGTAAACAAGAGAAGAATTATGATAACTAATTTCATATTTGAGGTCCAAGAGGTTTTCTGGATGGCACAGTGTCCTGGCACAGTGTATAATTGCTTCAAATTATAAACTGTGCCAGGAAAAACAATGTGCACTTGTTTTTCTTCATCTGTGATCCTCATGTGATTCTATTGTTATTTGTATGTATTTTGTAACTGTGCTCAGAATTAAATAAGTAAATAAAATTGCGAGACAGGGCCAGTGAGGGCAATGCAATTTTTAAAAAGTTGATTACTAACACTCCTTCATAAGAGAAGGAGAAAAGAGCATCTTAAAAGGACCATCCTGGCAGAATATCTTTTATTAAATAATCTTTTATATCCTTATTTGATTCACTTCGCATCATTGTTCATTTTCTGCAATTTTAGACAAGGTCATCGTGTTGTTAATTGGTGTATACTGTAGCAGATAATTAATTTGTTCCACCATTTCTCATCCTCTCAATTATGTAACTCTTTTTAATGATTTCTAGTGCATTCTTCTTGTTGCTCTGTCAGTGGAGTGCAGAGTAAGTGCTGTCTCAGTGAATGGACACAGCTTCAGTGGGAGAAAATAAACAATCACGTTGGTCTAAGCAGAGAAAGGCCTAGGATTCCCATGGCTACTCGCTCCATTTCCCTGCTCAAAAAAGCATCTCGTAAAGTACTTAAAGCTGAACTACGTGCTTTTGTTACTGCCATCGAGGGTGCTGTAAGAACCAAGTGTGTTACCTGTAGTGTTTCCAACTGCTTAGTTTTTAATCTTAAACCATGAGCAAAGCACCTTTTGGATGCCTCACACTTCTGTCTGAGTTTAGTGTAAATCATTTATTTTATGTTATTAATTCCTTTTACTTGGCATCACAGTTGAAAATCTTGAAAAAATGGTTTTAAGACTTAACTACTAACAATAACTACACTTTTTATGACCTTAATAAAGCATGGAGAGTCGACTCATCATGAACATATAGTTTGTTAAGAATGATTCAAGCTTTTTCAGGCTACTTAATTAAAACCCTAATCCTAACTTCTAACCCTAACAGCTTAATAAAGTAGGTACTAAGAGTTACTAAGCCTTAATCATTCTTAATAAACTACTTGTTCACTATGAATTAAGTATTTGTTCATGTTTTTTAAGGTTAATTAAGCAATAGCTGTTATTATAAAGTGAAAAGTCAGACTTTATTTTACACTACAGTTATTAACATTACTTACTTCACTAAGTCTGTGTCTATTTCACTCTCAAATGGCAGCTCCACTTTGCAAAAATGTTCCTAACAAGCTATTTTTGACAATCTAGTCATATGTAGAAGATCTTTGTATTGTTTAAATTGTATTATTTGTGACCCCTCTCCAATCTCTCAGTTACACTAGAACATAGGCAATGAATGGTTTAATCAAAACACTCAAAAACAAAACAAAAATGCTGAATTAATGATGTGTCGCAACATATCGATGCTTGAGATCCTGGAGCCTGCATTATGTCTGTATGAAGCACACCAACATCTGATACCTAAAAGTCAGTTTGTTTTATTTTAAATACTATCTGCTTTTTGCATTTTGTTTTTTGAGTTTAAGTAGTACATGTGTCTTTTGAGTGGAGAAGTGAGGTAATTGTCTGCCACTTGTCAGGAGCTATATTTGAGGGAAAAAGGCATTGTCCCATTGTGAAAGGTGGATGTTTGTGAGGTGGAAACTTAATCAAAAGTGTGAGTCAGACAAAGGCCTGCACAGCCCTGTCCTCTGCTCTGTGTCATTTTAACAAGAAAAGGGAGGAGCCAACACTGCGCTTTTGTCACAAGAACACAACATTTTGTCAGTGTGGGTTAAGCCTGATTTATTTCTTTAACCAACTTTATCTAGCTTACTGCTACTTAGTACAGGGCTTAAGTAGGGATTACAATCTTTCTGATAAGTACTGTGCTTGCATGAATCACATACATGTCAGAAGTGTTTGTAGAGGTCTGAACTACAAGGTTAGTAGGATTTATTTTAAGACACCATGAGCCACTATGATGGATGTTTTGTTGTTTGCTTAGAGCATTATATTACCTAAATAACTGCCCTAGATTTTTTTCTAATTGACAGATAGAAACAACAAAAAGACATATAAACTAAAAAATGAAATATTGCAGTGATGAAGATTTTTGTTTTTTTTCTGAGTAGCTTTTTCACACATTCTGCAGCTCTAGTAGACATGCCTGAACAGCAACACATTGGTTTTACTGTCCTTATGCTCATTCTGGGAGATTGATAATGGTTTCATGAACAAGGCATTAAACTTAATCTTCCACATCACATTCTTTTGAAACTAATCAGTGTGATAATAGCCCAAGTGACTTAATTTTGAAGCCATTACATGAGTACAGCTGCCTAACGATGCACAGGAGACCACGGCATTAACATAGGGGCACTGGTTTGGAACAGTTTATGACTTTTTCATTATCGTAACTGTATGACTTCACCGCATTAGCAAAAGAGTTCATTTACACTGAGCGTTGCGTTGTATGAAACTTGAAACTATGGTGCTACAGGCTTAAAATGTCCCCTTTCCTTCCTGCATGTTAGTTGTTCATTAATTATGGTGTTAAATTATGTGTTGTACATGTTTGTAGAGTGGAGGACCAGACCAATGAGAGATGGGACCCTGTCATGGTCAAGCCTGTGTCCCCAGGGAAAGTGCTCAAACAGATGGTTACTTTTTTAGTCAGAGGTGAGTTTAACAAACAGTAAGCACTCTTCTCACAATGGGACAAACAAACACACAAAGTTCACCTTGGATAAAGTTGCGAAACATGGCTGATGTGTTTTCCATTAGGCCTGTCTTGATAAGAAAGTTTTGAAGTGTGATATGCTGCTGAAGTAAATGTAGGCAATAAACAAAAATATTGAAACCAAACCATAAAACAGAATTATCCCCAAAGAAATTATTCTAAATGCACAATATAGTTAAAAACATGAGCTGCAATAAATAAATAACACAATGCAATCCTTTTTAATTAGTTTGCATTTATAATGAGTCATAGAAGTTCATAATTCAACCTTCTATAGCCCAAACATGCTCACAATAAATATTATTATAACATACAAAAATTATTGTTCCATCTATCATTTATTGAATGAGAGTCGATATATAGCAGTTATAGTGACAGGCCTACTTTGTATGTCTGCAGCATCTCAGCAGCAGGCTCAGCATCTCCAGTGTCCCATGTTAGTCCTATGTACTGTTTTCAGAATAATTTAAACAAAAGTTCTGACATTTTATTTTAATTTGCACTATAATATCTGTTAAGCAGTTTGAAATGTTCTAAAGGCGATGCTTTTGAGCTGAGAACAACTTTTGGTTTACCACTCACCAGTAATCACTGAACTAACCTCAGCAGCTAATTTTCATCTCGGGACATAGAAATAATAACAGAAACATGACAAGCTGTGATTGTGAACCTAAATGTCTTCTCTTTGTAAACATCTGTGAATGTGCCCTGGTCAACATCACTGTCAGCTTGTAACTCTGCTCCTGTTGTGGTTTTCTGACTTTTGGGGTCGGGTCAAATGTGTTTCTCTCAGATTTGTTATTAGCAGCACAGACTTGTTCACATTAGCAGTGTTCGGGGTCAAGAGGTCACTGGGACAGGCTCTCCAACACCTGGGGTCAAAGTTCATCACTCACTCAGACATTAGTGCCAAATCTGGATTTTTGTTGTGTGCTATGAGGGGGGTGTATGACTTTTGAGTTGATAGAGAAAGAGGAAAAACATATTTATTATATACACACACACGTTATTTCAAATATTGTGAAAAAAAAAAGTTTGCAGTTGTTACAAGACTCAATTGCTTGTGTCCTCCACAGATCAGTGGCCTCATTTATTGTGCCATGATTCACATTCACATACAGTGAAATGGAATTTTGAATTTGTGAATGACACATTTTGAGTGTAAGTGTATGTTGCGCTTAATGTAGTTTTGTACTCTCCAGTTAAGAGATTATCGACCTAAAGATCTTTTTTTTTTTTAAATGGTATTGATATTTGTTCAAATGAGTCACTAGATTCAATACTAGTTTTATAATAAGTTTATAGAACAGTCAGATCCACTGACCCATAGGCTGGAAGCTCAATCCCAGCTCCCTGAATACTGTTGTTGTATCCTTGGGCCAGACACTTTACCCACGTTGCCCCCACTGTGCGTACACTGACGCATGAATGTGTGTGTACATAGGTGAGTGGTTCCTTGATGTAAAGTGCTTTGAATTTCTAGAAGGTGGCGCTATATAAAAATGAGACCATTTACCATAGTGGTACTGTTTCATGTTATAGTTCAGTTTAAAAGCTCTGACACTTTGAGCATTGAACCTATGAACATTTTTCGATTCACATCTATGACTTTGAACAAAGCTTTAGTTGCTCTTATATGCAGTGCATTCTTTATCCACTGGGACATGTCTCTTTTACAAAGTACACTGTCCATTACGAATGACTGTATCTAAATGTCACTCAGCCTGCATTACGTGACATTTGTTTTTCAGGAACCATAAATTGTTGAGAAATTGTGGTAAAATCTTGACGTTAGTTCTGAAAAATGTGTTGATGGTGGCATTTTGATGGGGATAATTTTGGGCTGACAGGGCGCAGGATGTCCCATGAATCAAGGGGTGTCAGGAGGGAGCTGGAGATGGAGGGGTGCTCTTTGTTGGGCTGACAGCGGCTGAAGGCGGAGGCTGCTGGGGTCAAGTGTGACACCTCATTAGGACCATGTTGATTTAGTGCGGCCGCAGCAACAGACCTCCTCCCACAGGATGGCCGAGGGGGAGGGAGAACTCTGGACACAGGATTATAGGAGGGAATCATGCAATCTGCTACAACTTCAACTGCCCATACGGCAAGGAATGATCTGCCATATTTGAATAGCCCTTTTATTTGTGAATGTATATACATTCACAAATATATATATATATATATATATATATATATATATATATATATATATATATATATATATACATACATACATACATACATACATACATACATACATACATACATACATACACATACACACACACACACACACATATACATATATATATATATATATATATATATATATATATAAAATAGATAGATAGATAGATAGATAGATAGATAGATAGATAGATAGATAGATAGATAGATAGATAGATAGATAGATAGATAGATAGATAGATAGATATATGGCAATGATTTATCTACATTGGTTCATTTTGAAACAAAGTTTGTTTAAGTCTTGGCTTGGGATAGTGATTATTATTTCCTATGTGTCAGCATTTTGACTAAAGATTTGAGTCAAAATGTCACTTATTGTTATTTAGACACAAAGGAAAATTGTATGTGTCCAGTGTTCCTTTCAAACATACTGGGAATAGTGTGTATTGTGGTTGTATAATATATCCAGCTGTGATGTGGTCAGTGGTCCCTCTGAGTGAACCCAATGCCCCTGACAGGCTAAATCTGACCTTTCACCTTTGATCTTTCGATTTCAAATTGTTTTCACTAATGTCAAGATTACTTGTGACACTGCACAGAGGTGCTCCAGCTCATGTGCAAAGCGTTATGAGTTGCAAATATGGTTAGAAGAAGAACAGATTATTATTATTATTATTTCATTTGACTTATGAGTACAAATGCAAAATTTATGCAAAAATATGATTTTACTCTGTATGTGATTATCTTATGATTAACTATGCCAAAAAAAATACTCAAATGGATAACAGGACAGTACTTGACAATATTTTTTGCATTTTAATCATTGGAATTTGCTGTATAATTGCCCAAAATTACCCTGCATTACTTGTCTAACCTAGTTTTGTGATTGTTGAAACAATACGATAATACAGACTTCATTCGACTTTGACCTTTAGTTTGACTGCCCTCATCTGGCCATCTTCTGAAATTACATTTCTTCTTTTAAACAAAGATTTTAAATGTAGGTTATTCTTTTTTTCAGATTTCAGCCTATATGTGTCCCAGTGCTACAGGGTAAACATGTTCAAATCACATATTAGTAGTAATGATGAATACTCTCATTTGAGTCTCTCTTTTGGGTTGCCAGTTCCAAAAGGAGTCTCTCTGATCTGAATCCACCTACCTAAACCTAGCACCTGCAGCCAATCATTAATCATTGCTAGTGAGTAAATTCTGGCTCTTCTAAACTTTCACATAAGGCAAGCCTTGTCCATAGACAAAAACTTGTATGTGTCCTCTATCTTCAGGTTAAGGCACTGGCAACCCAGGGTCATTTGTAAATGTAGTATCTTTTTAAGCCAGTAAGAGGGCAGGCTAGATACCCATTACTAAATGTTTATAAATAGAGACAGTTTTATTATTGGCTTTAAATACTGCACCTCCAACAGTGACTTTGCATATATCACTACGGCTTCATTAATCTTCATTTACTGAGGTGGACATACTCTATAATTCACATGTAATTAATGCCATCAGCTGCTCCTTTCATCGGCATGGTATTGTCTGATGGTGAGAAAATGGTAATGTTTGAATTCAAACAAAAGGCATTTCCTAATGCCGCTCCACATTAACACATCATGCATGTTTAAATCTAGGATGATGGAAGGGACGGGGCTAAATTAGCACAATACATGAATAATGAATGAATCTTCATTTGTATGATTGTTCATTACTCCGTAACTGCGTTAGACAGCAGTTTTGGCCAGTAATTGAAATACTTTGATTTGCATAAAGGCAGATGGGTGACGTAATCTGCATGTGCATTTTATTATGAATACTTTGCTGAGAGCAAAGTAATACTTTTCTGATGGTCCAGCTGAATATAATTATTAAATGCATTCCATTGATAAACCTTGTAGTGATTTGAAGTAATTACTGTTTTAAAATACATTTTGTCACTTAAAACATGTGGTTTCCTTGTTGTGGGATTGGTCATGGTTGTACAGCTGTTAAAGAACTGTACTTACAAAGATTATGGTGCTAGTAGAGGCATCTGATGTGTAAATCCTTAAAAAGGCCTTTTAGTTTATTTGGAGGCTACAATACAGTCAATAAAACATACTACAACAGAATAAGGGGCCGACTGTACTACTAGGGCTGAAACATCTTTTGACATAGATAAGTTTAAATGCTCCAGAGTGCACTGAAGGGCTGTTGTAAATATGAGGCTTCATTACTGTCTGATGTGTTTTTATTGTGATACTTTGTCTGATGGAATGCCATATTATTGTTGTCCTCCAAGAACACACTGCACATTTCCAGTGCATTGTCTCGGTATGACCAGGAAGTTGTGATTTGGTCCAAATGTCACAGTTCCAACTTTGGTTTCCCTGTGAGATTCTACTCATTAGTCTAAATAATAAGTGTCACTAATGCTGTTGGAGCTGGCTGCCTTCTTGAATAGGCCTGTGAGAGAGGCAGGCTGAGAGATTAACTCCAGTGTGCTCACTGTGAGGCCCACGGAGCAGCTCAATATTGTTCTAGCGCTGGACTGAGGTAGAGGAGGGGCGGGAGGGGAGGGAAGAAAACCCTGTTCACAGAAATGAACTTGATGATCCGGGGGGACAGTGCAGGGGGAGGGACCAGAGCTTCTTACTTCTGGTCATCAGCAATGTGTCAACATCCAAAATGACAACTCAGAAAATCTGCATGCTGTCTTTGATTTGCAATAAAGTAAGCGTATCCAATATGTTCCCTCAAATTGTAGTTTAGGAATGTCATTAGTCATTATACATATATATAGACACACTCACTCACACACACACGTGTGTGTAGGTGTGTGTGTGTGTGTGTATACACATACTACTCTAACCATTTTAAATATTATTGAAATGGAATGCAATATGTCACTTTTCTGGTGAGGGTCGGCCACCTGATCGATAGAGATTGCTTTATGTTTCTCTCCATAAAGACAAGCAGGTGACGCCACCAGACCAAATTACAGGTAAGATCTGTGGAATGATAGACCCAGTGACTATTACAAGTATTTTTTTGCAATAAAAACACCTGAATAAATGTAAGATGGATGAGTTTAATGTCTTGCTGTGGAACATTCCCGGCAAAGCAATAACATCTTCATGGGGACAAGTAGTGGACTCTTTACGAGAAAAGTTAATAATGCACCTTATAAATGATATTTTTCATAATCTGTAGAACAGAATTCATTGCTTACATTGCTCATAGTTCATGACTATTAGGTCATACAGTCTATTATACCAAATGATGTAGAATGAATGTTGAATATAGTTTGAATCTATTGCCAATTTCCAGCTGATTTCCATTTGAATTTGTCTATACAGGCATTGATTTGGCATATATGCTGTTACAATAGGCGAATTTGAATTTCAGTGGCCTAATTTAAGGTCAGATTAAAAAAAAAACAATAAATAAAATAAAGCTAAATAGATAAATAAATGACTATATTGATGGCAGCTCATTGTATTTATACAGTATTATAACTTTAACACTAAAATGTTGGCAATAAAAGATGAAAATGTGTAACAATAATGCTATAACCAAAATATTTCCTATAACCAAGCATGGTGAATTCAGTCATAATGAAACTTAGATGACGTCTTGAGCTGCTAAGTTGGTTACTGTCAGTTTAAGCTCGGCCAGAGGAGGGTGGGGGCGGGCTGACCCCCTCCACCTCGAGGCTGTTTGAAAGTTTGCCATGTGAACTATGGAGACCCCACAGTGCCTTTCACTCACCACTCCGGCCTCAAAGAAACAAGTCCAGCCCTGAGGTTTTTATTGGCCAGCACAGTAACCAACTGTATCTCTGGATGGCCCGATCATTACTGCGTCCATGGATCCACTTAAACAGAAGAGTCCCTTTTTCTAGATTATGTGACAATTGTGCTTGAAGGGCCGCTCAAGTTCAGTACTTTACCATAAACATAAGTTATACTACACAATACCCAATAATTCTGTTTCATAATAAAATACAGATTATTTCAAATAGTCTTTTAATGGATTATGACTGTTCCATTGGAAGATTCTTTGTACATTTTGTCATGTATTGAGTTTAATACTATATAATAATAGCATATTTTTTAAGTTGAGGAAACTCAAGCACTCATATTACTGCTGTAAAGGCCAACAAGAAGAGTAACAGGATTTCATGTCCTACACATTGCTCTACATTGAGTCGCTCATAGCAACAAATACTAACAGTATTCTTTAAATGCTAAAATATGCATAAAGGCATTGTGGGCAGTTCCCTGAGTCCTTGTGTCTTTACTGTCATGTCACATTCTTTCATCCATAGGACAGTGTGTGAATGGGTCCCTGCTCTAAAAACTGCCCAGTAGTCAAGCCAGACAAAAAGGTGTTACTGATTACTGTGTCCAGCAATTTAAGCCATTGAGCACTGCCCCCAATTCACCTTCTTTCTTAACTTTATGGCCATAATTGCCATAAAGCTCCTCCTAAACCCTCCCAGCCCCCAGCGGGCCTTTTCTCACAGCCTTTGTAACTCACTCAATATTGCTATTGTACTGTACTCTCATCCACAAGTGCATTCACAGAATAGTTAGTCTTGCCTTAATGAACTGGGGTCAGAGTTCATCATGTTAGCTGTCTTGGCGCGTTGAGCTTCCTTTCAGCCCTGACCATTTCATGTCTAACTTGGACAACTCCTTCTTTAAGCAGCGTGACAATAAAGGCATCCATCACGGGCCTGTCTTTGTGCGGAGCCTGTGACTGATGACGTCTATGGCACTTGAGAGCTGCACTCGGCTGTGTGAATGTTTGTTTATGTGGAGTGAGGATTTGTCAAAAGCTTTATGTCATTGCTGGCATCAGGCTCCAGGGGCTGGGACTGGGTGGTCTTTGTGTGTTTGTGTCTTTCTCACTCTCATTTGTTCCCTATTGATTGTCTAAATTAGGTTGATGAGAGGCCCTCCTATCAGGTGCCATATTAATTGGGTCAGCCTGAATCTTACAGGAAATCCAAATCATTTCTGATCCACAGCTCAACTCTAAAGCTTTGATCCTTACTGTGCTGTTTACTCTTTAATTCACACTGTAACCCCTCCTGTCGAAAAGGAACATCTGATTCACTGCTTCAAACTATGATGGGCAGTTTGTTTGCGTGTGTGGGAGGGGCAAGTTCTTCAGGTGACACCTGCCATCATGAAGAGCAGGTGATTTGACCACTTCCCCTTTAAACCTGAGCCATGTACAGCAGACTAAAACTCAAGCTAGGTTCTCCTGACCCAAATTCTGGAGGGTCCTTTCGTTCAACAGTTGCATTGAATGATTGGCTAATAGAGAGTAGTATTTTATGCTCTACACTCATAACTGTGTAGTTCAGCTATCCTTCCGTTAAGAAAGCACCCACAGATCCCATAAGCTAAATAAATGATTTATTGTACAAAAGAAAATGACAGTAAACAAAACAAAGGCAAACATAACAATAGAACAGTTATTCATATGAAAGTTCAAACTACAAAGTTGGGTGATTTTTATACTACACCAAGAATGAAGGAATGAAAGGGGAAGTGAGAAAACATTAGAAGCGGTGAACCTGTCCAAAACATCATAAATGTCATCATTTGGGTATTTACATAGAGATCTCTTACTCTCATATATTTATATGAAAACACTCTCATACATACCAGTATACAAACACTAAAATTAAAAAGTTTTCTTCGCAATAGCTTTAACCAGAGTTGAAGCCATAACTGCAAGCACAGCTAATCTGTATCTCCATAGCCACACACATTCCCAGAGCTGCTACCATCAGTCACTCTGTAACGACCTGAACCTGAGCATAGGAACCCTGTGCTTTCTATGTCTTCATGGAAGGGGCTTCTACCAGTTTGATGTTCGATCGTTGTTCAAAACAAACAATGTTTTTTAGAAGGCTAAAGTGAGGTAGACAGACTTTGAAATGCATTGTATTTATAATAATAAATAGACAAATGACCAGCTGAGCTTTCTTTCAACCAGCATTCCTCCCTTTGAAATATTCTAGCTTCTTTTCCTGCAATCACAAAAAAGGTACAGCATACAACATGTCCTCCTCTACTTTGGCTAACGGCTCACCTCCCGTTCACACATGGAAACATGTCAATGCAAGACACTCGACACAAGTCAACAGGACGCATCTCTATCACATGGGACACATTAAACTTAGTATTGGTGGGCCATTTCTACTTAAAGCATTCCCACTGATCCACACGTCTGTCTTCAGCCTCTCAGGCCACTGCTGCTGGAGTGTCAGTGTATATGGACAGGCCCCCGCTTCAGACAAAAGCCCAGAAAGCGTGATGGAATCAAGAAGTTTTCAGGCAGTGGTTCTCAAACTGTGGTACAGGAATTAGGTCAGCTTTTAGTCATGTAGTCCTGTTAAATCCTTTTGTAGTGTTTAGATTTTGTTTTGTTGTGCTTTAGCCCAGTTCCATATTTGACCAATGTCTTGTGTGTGCAGTCTTTGTCTTAGTTTTGTGTTTAGCCCAGGTTTGGTCTGTGGTTTTGGTTTAGGCCCCAAGGCCCTGGTGTAGTCCTGTACACGGTCGACTTTTGTTTTGGTTTGTTTTATTTCTTGTAGCCTTGATTTTGGACCTGGTATAGATTATTTTGGTGATGTTTAGATCACTTCATTAATTTAGTTTGTGGTTTTGCCTTGGCTCTTTTCTCATTTGATTAAATATGGGTCTAGGAAAGCCAAAAAACAAAATGTTTGTTGTGATGTGAGTTTAAGAACCACTGCTCAAATATATCACCATAAACTAGTTTCTTATCCTAAACTGTACAAGCTCTCTTGTGCTTAGTCAAACACAGACAACACATTTTCTCCTCCGCCTTAAACGTCCCATAGTGCAAATTTATTGTTGGTAAGGTAGTGCCCCAAAAAGGTTTTGTACCCCTTTTTAATATATACATATATCATTTATATATAATGTCAGAAGGCTCTTCCTTGATCCAACAGCATAGTGCTTTCGTTTTTACAACAGAAGGATATCTTTGCTTTGATATCCAGGAGACAAAGACAGACATTTACTAATCTACCATTCAAGCACTAACAATATTTTTATGATCACGGACAGTTGAGGTGACATTGCCGGGCAGTTGAAATGCATCAGACATGCAGTTTACAATTTTCTTCTACAGTATCTATACCACTTTAAGAAAGGCCTACACACTATAGACCAATCAGTACCATTGTAAGATATGATCTAGGTCTTTGTATGTTTAGATTTTTTCCCTTCTTGCATTTAAAAACAAATAAACATAGTATTCATAGATTACTGTGTTCTTTTTCATGTTGGCATATCCAAATAAGGTCTTGGACTTTTGTCCAGTACTGCATTTCTTACAGTTATACGTTGATATAGATATAGACATCTTTATAGCAGCAAGAACAACATGTTAGTGTTAATTCTTTTTCCTTTGTTACAGTGTGACACAGGATTCGATTCCCACACACCCTGGAGCCAATAAACTCTCAAACTCTAGCTCTATGTGCATTGTCAGAATGGCACAATGCTGACTTTGAAATGGATGCCGGATAAGTAGCATAACCTCTGCCTTTTCTTTACAGAGGTTTACAAGTCCACAAATAAAAGGACATCAAAGTAAGTGTGAAAGGATTTTGTAGGCGCTGGAGAATGTCACACATGGGTGCGATTCATTAATAGTGGCTCTAGGTTTGGTTTTGAATCTCCTTTAGGTCTCAATAGCAGATCACAGCTGTTTCTAAAGTATCAACATAACGCACTGTATATGATGCCCCTTTTTGAAAAGATTTCTTAAGCTGCTGTAGTTGAGCTCATCATAAAAATAAATTAATTCTCAGATTGGAACTGCATTAAAAATATTGTAAATGCTCTTTGCTATGTCTCCCGTCATCTCCATCCACAAACATGGACATTTGACAAAGATACCATTTAAAAACATCTTTTAAAAAAACCCACAAACTAACACACAGAAACATAGTTTAGTCCCATTTATCGTTTGACGAGCCTGCTCCACACTGTTTCTTTCCAATGTCCTGTTTTCCCATCAGTCCTGTGTGATTCATATTTCCTTTAGATTTTTACATATATTGAATCAATACTGAAAGGTATGGAAAACAGTGACATGTTTTATGTGAAGCAGAAAGTGAGATCTGGTGCTGGAGTTGTGGTGCCAGGGTTTTGGTGGCGATGCGATGGTGGCTGTACATGAGAGTCTGTGAGCCTAAGAGCAGCCACACCGATCCACCACCATCCCCGGGATCTTCCCGTGAATGATCTGTTGCTTGTCATTGAAATAGAGCATGTTAATGGGGGACATCTTGGTGGGCGTACAGCAGGGCCCCGCTGAGCCACGGGGGTTGGCGTGCTGCACCAGGTGAGTGTGTGGGTACTTCTGCATGAACATGTACTCGCACTGGCCCGAGCAGTAGTTAGCTTTGTAGCGCTTGGGCGCGATGATCCAGTCCCATCCGAAGGCCTCGAAGTCCACCGTCAGAGGGTAGCGGCAGCAGCGTGACTCTGTGGAGTGCTCGTCACAGTCTAGACCCAGGTTTCTCCGAGATCGTTTGGTGGTCTCCAAAACCTTCACCTCCAGAAACGGCTGCTGGAAACAGGGGGGAGCAGACAGAGGGGGGTGGTTATAAGAGAGATCTGGAGAAACATCACCTGAAAGTGACCTAGACTAAAGCCAGACAAACTTTAGTTTGACTAACTTTGGCAAGTTTCATTTGCTATTAGGATTATCAAGTAAAATCTCATATTAGTTGATTCAATACTAAATTTAGTATTGAAGCTTGATGCTTAATTTTTTATTTTTTCATTTGATGAATTTTTTTTTTTTTTTTTTTTTTTATAATTAAAAAAAATTGACATTCTGACATTCTTGTAATAGTAGAAGAAAATACTATTATTTTGTTTTGAAAATTATTATTATTATTTATTTTTTATTATTGTGGTATCGAAATCGCTATCAAGCTTATTCCTTAATACAGAAATTGATTTTGAAAACTATATCCTCTGTTTTCTCTTGAACATTTCTAATCAACCCCAAACTGGGCAGAATGGCTTTTTCCTACACAACTCCCTGGGCCTGGAACAATGTTCAAAACTCTCTGCAGCTGCAGGAACAGTTTCCCCTCAACTCATGGATATTTTTATTTTACGATTTGAATTTTTTATAATCTGTTTTATTATATTTGCAGAGGTGCCTTTTAGCCAGGTCTTCCTTGAAAAAGAGATTTTATCTCATGGGACTTAGTGGTAAAATAAAGGTTAAATAAATAAATGAATAAAATGATCTTTTCTAACATGACCTTCAAACCTTTTCGTTCCTTTGTGACAAAGACCATTAGTTTGTAACTGATGTTAACATTTAGCCCTGGTCTTTGTCAGTGTTCCTAAAACCTTGGTACTTCATGTTTGAGCTCTGCGGTGCAGTTTTTTTCCACTACATGCTTGAGTGACTTGAGTTTGGATTGGTCCATGACCCTCAGGGTCATCTGGAGGCCATCGCCTTAACCTTTAGGCAAAGCACGCGAATCAAATATTTCAGTCCATCATGTTTGTTTTACAAAGCCCTCCCTCCCCAGAGTGAGTCCAGCTGGGCTCAGGGATGGTCAGGCGTGACGCATTCAGAGCAGTGAGGTGAGGGCCTCACTGTCCCACTCCTCTGTGGCTTGTTGTGTTTAGTTTTATTTTTGTGCATGAGTCTGTTTTTGATCCTCTCCTTTTTCTGCTCTACAATAATAATGAGCACTGCTGCGTTCTCAGGGGGCAGCGATTTATTGGCCAAGACCAGAGCTGACCTCTGTTACATGTTGTGGAGAGCTGACCCACATGAACACTTAGTAAATATTTGGTGTTTCCTAACTGGACGAGTGGCTTACATCAACAATGATGTTGGATTAATCCTTCACACAAGATTTCTGCATGAACTCTTCCATGACCACACTTAGACCTGCACTCTGCAGGGCACCTATAAAGCAGTGTGGACATATGGC